>NW_027394278.1:8312294-8484123 GCF_049309525.1 Garra rufa | reverse complement strand
AATTTGGCTGGACAACAAAAAATCTTTAAAGTAATTTTTCTCAGTTCCACACTCTAGTGAGTTAAGGTCTTTTGCCTTTGTAGGGCAGTATATTTGACCATAAAAAGAGGACAAACGCGAATTACAAATATGCAATAAAATTTTAGGCAAGGATACAAAAGCCTTTTGGAAAAATGTAAAAATGATTAACAATAGCAAACCCTCTCTCCCCTGTACAGTAGACGGAGTTTCTGTGACAAATATGATTGTAGAACTGTGGCGACAGCATTATAGTAAATTATTCGCCTGTGTCCAGAGTGAACCTTACCAGGTTGATGATGTTACTGTAGTAGATACAATTATAACTCGTGAGGTTTTTCAAGCAATCAAAAACCTGTCTGTAAACAAAACTACAGGTATGGATCTCATCTCTGCTGAACATCTCAAATTTGCAAGTTCAAGGTTAGCACCTCTTCTTGCCTTATGCTTCACTGCCTTTTTTGTACATGGTTTTATGCCAGACTCCATAATGACGGTTCTCCTAGTCCCTGTAGTAAAAGACAGTAGGAAAAGTGGGCAATTCAGATAATTACAGACCCATTGCGCTTGTTAGTATACTCTCTGAAGTTATTGAGCAAATCTTTCTGGCAAGGATTGATAAACTAGTTTCCTCAACAGACAATCAATTTGGGTTTAAGCCTAAACATGGCACAGCTAGGTGCATTTATGCCTTAAAGGAATTACTAAATGACTATAAGAGCAAGAATTCATCTGTTTTTATGTTTATTTCATAAACTGTGTCAAGTGGATGTGCCTAAGTATACACTAAAAAGTTTGCTGTAAATTTTACAGTAACTTACTGGCAGCTGGATGCCAGTAAGTTACTGTAAAAATGTTTACAGTATTATTACTGTAAGTGCATTTACAGTACTATAAGACCTTTACTGTAATTTCATTTACAGTATTTTTATTGTAATTTCATTTACAGTGTTTTACTGTATCTTCAATTACAGTATTTTTACTGTATTTTCAATTACAGTATCAGTACTATAGAGTTTATTTTCATTTATTTTAAACTTTTTTTACCTGTAAAAACAATCCAATTGTCGTATAGCACTGTATTTTAAGATTTTTACCACCCCAACCCCATAAAAATCACAATAACTCATAAGCATTAGTTCTGATAATATTCTTTTTATTTGTTGAACATTTTCTTTTTAAAAGTACAAATTACAAATGTTGACCTCTAGGATACAGCAGAAAAAAGGGCATCACCACAGTCCCCTGGAGACTTTGTATCATGGCAAACATACACATACTGAAAAGCAAAAATAAGTAAGTACACTACCAGTCAAAAGTTTTTGAACACTAAGATTTTTTTAAAGAATTCTCTTCTGCACACCAAGCCTGCATTAATTTGATCCAAATTACAGCAAAAGCAATACAATTGTGATAAATTATATAAATGAACTGCTATTTGAATATATTTTACAATTTAATTTATTCCTTTGATCAAAGCTAAATTTTCAGCATCATTACTCGTCTTCAGTATCACATGATCCTTCAGAAATCATTCTAGTATGCTGATAAACATATTTTATTTAATTTTTAAATTTTTCAGGATTCTTTGATGAATAGAAAGATATTATTTAGCAAGGATGACTTAAATTGATTAAAAGTGATGATAAAGACATTCATAATGTTACAAACTATTTCTATTTCAGATAAATGCTGTTTATCTGAACCTTCTATTCATCAAAGAAACCTGAAAAAAATCTACTTCACTGTTTTTAGCATTATATTAATCTCAGCAACATCATAATAATAGTTTTTGAGCAGAAAATCAGATAATTAGAATGATTACTGAAGGATCATGTGACTGCAGTAATGATCCTAAAAATTCAGCTTTGAATTAATGACATTTTAAAATATATTCAAAAAGAAAACGGCTCAAAAGTGTACTGTTTTTGCTGTACTTTGGATCAAATAAATGCAGGCTTAGTGAGCAGAAGAGACCTACTTTAAAAACATTTAAAATCTTACTGTTCAAAAGCTTTGTCTGGTAGTGTAAATAAAATAAAATCATACAGTAAAAATGAGTTTGTGTTGTGTTAAATTTTAGTAATTTTGAGTCAAAGTTGACAAACTCTCTGATGAGAAACAGCAGAATGGAATTCAGGCTGATGCTTGTTGTTTGCACCCTCTTTCCAGAAGTCCATCTGATCTGTGACTGTCAATGCATTTGCTGCCACAAAGATTGACTGTCTGAACGAACCTGCAAACACAAGAAAAAAAAAAGATTTTTTTTTAAAGCAGTGTTTATAGAATTTGCCTCAACTGTCGAACTTGATGCTGTATGCATTTTTTTTTAATTATTATATACTACATATGAACGCTGTAGTAAGAAAAAAAAACTGAAGAAACTTTTTATTGAAATTTTTTATAAAGAATTTTATGAATGGGCCAGTGAATCACTGATTCAAGGTGTTTAAAAAAGGTAAATTCATTCAGTAATTAAACACTGCTGTGTGCAGAGACGCAAGACATGGCTTTGTTTAAAACCGTTTTTACTAAATGGAGCACAAAGACAATATTTTCTTCATGATTTAAATGACTTAATATTACATTCTTGTTTATCTAATTTTGTTGCCCTGACACTTAGTAAAGTCTGCCACAGACCATGCCAAATGCTAACCAATCTGTTCATATAAACATTCTAAATGTGTGTTTCCTAGAAAGTCTGTGCATATAATAAGCCTACTACGATTAAAAAAATCTCTATTTGTTGCTTTACAGTAACAATAATCTAAATTTGACAGATGGTAAGATTGCTATTATGAATTTAAAGGTTACAGTAAGGTAAAGACACCTGAAGCAGCTGCATTTTGCTGTTTAAATGCTGGTTTAATAGAAATAATTTTAATGCGCATGCAAACTCAATCTTGATGTGACAAGACATGGTAATAAAAAACATTCCCAGGGGGGTGTTCCATAAAACAAGTTTACCAAATAAGCCAGGCTTATTTCAGTTAGTCTGACTTATTGTCACTTGATTTGGCACAAAATAAGTCAGACTAACTGAAATAAGCCTGACTTATTTGGTAAACTTGTTTTATGGAACACCCCCCAGGAAATGAATACCTTACGAAATACAATAAATAACAATATAAATACAATATAACTTGCTTAGGATAAAAGCATCTGAAAAATGCATGAATGTAAATGCAATGTAAAACAAAATGTGTTTTGGGTTACCTGATTCTGCATGTCTGTAAAATGGACAGCTGGCTGTATGATGATTCTGCATCTGATGGTCAGCATCCAGTTAGTGCTTGGAGAAATCTCCTGTAACAGACAGTGTCACAACACCCTTTTAGTGTTACTATAGTTTATGATCAGAAAAGACAACTACTGTACAGTAATAAAATTTACATTTTTAATAAAATAAGCATTTATCATATTTATTAGCAAAACTTGCTATATTAATATATTGCTAGCTCGTTACTCTCTTTAAAAAGTTAACCTGTTCTGCAAGTCAGTGGAGAACGGCAGCCTGTGGCTAATTTGGCTAATTTAGTAACGTTAACATTAACTTAGTTAAATTGATGAAAGGGGAAGCTCACCTGTTGTTTGCACCGCGACGACGGCAATCACCAGAAAAGACTCTAATACACCTCCGATGCAGACGACATGACCACGAGACCACAAACTTGAAAATGAAACACAAAAGATGCAGTTAACCGCGGTGTTCAGTTTTACCTCAGTGTTTCATGTTAGCGCGCTGTTTATGTCACGTCTGTCACTGAAGGGACCGTCTATAAAGTTACATACGACATTCATACACACATTTCTTACTTAAACATCATTTGAAGAGAATTATCTTGCTAGCTATAAAGAGGCAGCGTTTAAAAGATATTATGCTGCTCTGTGACTAACGTTAAGTTTGTCAACTTCGGCTTATGGACATTATTAGCTTACCAGTTCATGTTATCGTCGATACTATGGCAGTCATTCACAGAAGAAGATCCAAAATACACCTCCGCGCTCCGACGTTACAGACGACATCCAGACCAGAAACTTGAAAATAACAAACAAAAGAAGGGCTTGAAAATACAGTTTAAAATCTCCACAGAAACAGTGGTGTTGCTTAACGCACTTTACCTCAGTATTTCACCTCAGTTTGCTGTTAAGCTTGAGTAAGGGCTCGTCAGACGAACTAACTTGCATTAAAGGGCAGCCGAATATACAAACGTGTTTCTCAGTTTCAATAAAGTTTATTTCGACTAATATAGGTCACCTTAATTTACTCACCAGTCCATGTTTTCACCGTTATGGCGGCGCCCCGGCCGTCAGTCAGAAAAAAAAAGGCTACCGACATGAAAAACACGATGAATATTGTTAGTTTGCTGTTAACAAGTGAAAACAAATTAAAATTGTTCAGTTTTTCATAAAACAGAAATAATATACTAACCTTTTTGTCGAGTTATTGATGCAACATTTCTCTTTTGTCCTTTTTACCGCCACTTCCTCTCAACAGGAGAAAAAAAAATCTCCCTTGCCATTGGTCAATTTTTCGCGGGCAAGTTCACTACTGTAAACGGATTTACAGTAGTGGAGAATTACAGTAGTGATCATATATTTTCCCATAATCCTTTGCAGTTTACAGTAAAATACTGTACATACATTTTACAGTATCTTACTGTAGATATTACAGTAAAATACTGTTCAAATTACAAAAATCGGTTACAGTGTAGTGTATTGAGTATTTTACATGCTCCTTTTAGTTGTTCAATCAACATTGCTCTCAAAAGCAATACGTTACCAGTTTGACTTCACAACGCACTGTTTATAAAAATGAGTGTATCTCACAACTGAACTGATGTACACAGTCCAAATCAATTTTGTGTAGTTTTAAAATGTTTTATGCAATTTTTTTAAATTGACATGTTTGAGGCTTACATTTGTCATATTTCTGTATTTAATAAAATATGCAGAAAAAAAAACACGTTTTTTTTTTTAGTTTTTTGCACTTTCGAGCTATTTACTTAGTTACTATGGATTTCTTACATACACAGCCTTCAAATTGGGGGTGTAAGGATTGTATTGATGTATGGTATATAAAAATACTCAAAAAAATGACAGCACAGCATGTGAAAATACAAAGATATACTCTGGCGGAATTGTTCTATGGCAGGTCTTAAGGGGTTAAGAATATATATTTGCGGTATAAGTGCCAAAAACCATCTCTATATATTTTTACAGCTCCTCTCTTAGGAGCCCTGTCAAGAATAGGTCGATTTTGGTCCATCTAATTAATATTCATGAGCCTCTCTTCTGATTGGCCTGTTGTTAGTGACACACAGCTAGAATGAATCGGCGCGATTTGAGCGTTTCAAGCGTTTGCCGCGAGTTCAAAAATCTGAACTTTGGCGAAAATTCGTGCCCCGTTAACCAATCAGGAGCTTGCTCTAGTAGTGACGGAGGCAGAAATCCGAAACAACAATGGTGGACAAAATCACCGTTGCTGTCTGTGGTTACTCGGTGCTGTACGATACATCAGGAATAAAAAGGATCTTGCTTGGAAGAAAGTGAGTGAAGAGTTCGGACTATCTGGTAAGTTTAAAAAAAAACGCTCTTTACTCAATCTGACCTACATACATATTGAGACTACAAGCAAGCTAAAGCTGGCAAATTGAGCTCATTCACCTATTTTACAACTACTTTCCCGCTGACCAGTGGCAGACGCCCCTCCCATGACGCGAATTTGCATCTGTTGTGAAGTAAATGTCACGTGCGAATGAAGCGAGTAAACTTAAATGTTCAAGCGTCCAACTACGCGTGAATAGTGCGATTTATTGATTTATGACAAAAGGAGGGTGGGACGGTGGTTGGTGCTCTGGGTGGTGACTGAAGGCGGTGACTGAGTAGATCGGACGTCACATTTTTATGGAAGTCACGGCGGCTCGTGAAAATGAACAGCTACTTTATGCAGGCTGTGTGCATTTTACTGTGGATTTACTGTTTTGAAACTTATATGGTAATTACCTAGCCCCTAAATCTTAGTTACCATTTAAAAAAGCCAGGAAATTTCGGTTTTGACAATATGGGACCTATGGCAGTCAGTCCAAAGGTTCTTTCTGATTAACTTGGAGTAAAAACTTTGAGTGTCAGATCTTCCTTCACTGCCTAGCAGAAATTCTTGGCAATGTCAGTGACTTAAAATAGTTGGTGATAATTTGCTTTCATGATCTAATTATTTGGTTTTTCTCATGCCTCGACTTTTGTCAAAAATTAATTAATCTGTTCACCGGTGGCTCAGTTTTAAGGACTATTTAATTATTGTTATTTGTTTACCAAACTGCTATATTGTTACAGTTTTGAACAAATCCTTTTATTGTGTATTGTTGAGTTTATTATATAGATTTTTTTATAATTTTATACTGTTTCAGTCATGAATTGTTATGTTGTTGCAGTTGTGACCTAATTTTACCTTTTGGACAAATTTTTATATTTGAATATTGTTGCTTTATGATCATTTTAAAAATATTTTTATACTATTGCAGTTATAACCAAATTATTGAAGTATTGTTACAGTTGTGATCAAAGGTTTATCGTTATACTACAGTTATGAACAAACTTGCTATATTGTAGTTGTGCTATAATCTTTATGCTGATATATCTTTGTAGTATTGGACAAAGAATAGTAAATAGAAGAGTAAATTGCAGTTCTGAACAACCTATACTGATATTGTCACAGCACAGAGGGAGGCAGAGACGGAGGTGAGTGTATAAGATAAAAGGCAAGTTTATTAACAGGTTTGGTAAGTATATTGAAGCAGGTATTGAGGTGATAGTTCTTATCTGAGATGTCCAGCGTTCAGGTAAGTAAATCCAACTGTGGAACCAGGAAACCATAGAGTCCACGGGAAGAGCAAGCAGGGGTGTGATCGGTAGATCAGACAACGAGGAATGATTCAGTCCGGGTATATATAGGGGAGCTGATTGGATCCAGGTGAGTAATTAGTAATCAGGTGACAGTGAACGTGTGTGTATGTCTTCAGGGGGCGTGGCTGGTGGATCTTGCTGTGGTAGAACTCAGACAGATATATTCTTGCAGATATCTGAATAAATTATCTACAATTAACACTTTTACGGCTGGTTATTTCAATTATTTTTGAATTAAAGCAGTGTTCAAAATGTATAATTTCATTGGTTTTACATAACTTTCCACAATATTTAAGTAAACTTCCTTACTGAAAATTAAAAGCTCCAGAAAATAAAGAAAATCTTGTGTAAAATTACAGAAAATTTTTTTTTCCAGAAATTCCACTTGTCTTTTATTTACAAGTTTCAACTTGCAAAGTGCACAGAAATAACTTTGCTTAAACAATTAACATAAATTACTAAAGTAAATATACAGGAGAACTTCATTCACCTAATTTTTAAGTTTCACAGCAGCCCCACCTTTCCAGAACTGTCCTAAAAAAAAGAAAAGGCATTTGGTGATTATTCGTGTCTCAAATTAACAAACAGTTGAGAATGCAAATACATGTATAACAGTATATCGGATCCATGCAGCTCATAAATCGGCTACAAGTCATTTTTCTTCTACAGTGCTTAATGGTAATTAAACAATAATCAAATATTTTTTGGGTCAACTATCCCTTAGATGTTACACATAGGATTTAATGACCTATGCTAAGCTATGCTAAAAGTGATATCGCCAGAACAGGAAAACGGCTGAATGGATTTCAAAACAGTAAAACTCAACTTATTAACTCGGGGGGACTTGGAGAATGAGCCTATTTCCCAAAAAGTGGAGTGTTCCTTTAATAAACTTTGGCATCTTTCCAGAGATATTGGAATTTCAATATGGCTCCAGGAGTAAATCATTAAAATGTAAACATTTCCAGTGGTCAAAAACCAAATGTTGGTCAGTTTGAAAAAATATACTTATTTTGTTTTAAAAAGGAATGTCTGAAAAACAAATAATGCTAAAACTAGATATGTATCTTGTTTCTTTCTGTCAAAAAAACTGAATACAAGTCTGAGTGCCATAAATATTATTATTTTCTAAAGTTTGAGTGCCTGTAACTCAAGAAGATATCACAAAATTATTGAATCTAAGAGGAAAATTGCCATTTTAAATTGCTCGCTCTACAAATAGATGATTACTCAGTAATTATTCATCCATGACATTTAATATTTTGGTTTTCATATTGGTTTTCAAATATGCGTCTATCTTTCTTCAGAATAAATATTAGCAAAATCTAAAATTTGAGCTGGGGACCTCTGGTTGAGTTGACACGGAAAGACCCTTGAGTCCAAATCCAAGATCGAGTACCCCACCTCTAACGGTCAATATAGAATCCAGTTGAATACACACCAGATTCTCCTGGTACTCACTTCTGTCTGCGAAACTCCTTTCACACTGCTGATATAAAACAGTTCTCTCAAATGAATCCTCATGTGCTCTTCAAGGTTGTGGTTGAAATATGCAGTGTAATTTTTTCATGTGCCTGTAAAGGTTTCCTTTTTGAGTAAAACCGAATCCACACTGTTGGCAGGTGTAAGGCTTTTCTCCAGTGTGAATTCTCATGTGCCTCTTAAGGTTTAACTTTTGATTAAAACTCTTTCCACACAGTTGGCAGGCGAAAGGGCTCTCTCCAGTGTGAACTCTCATGTGGTTATTAAGGTTGACTTTTGCTTTGAATATTTTCCCACACTGTTGGCAAGTGAAAATGTTCCCTCCGGTGTGAGCTCTCATGTGCCTGTAAAGGTTTCCTTCGTGAGTGAAACTGACTCCACACTGTTTGCAGGTGTAAGGCTTCTCTCCAGTGTGAACTCTCATGTGCGCTTTAAGGGCTCCTTTTCTATTGAAACTTTTTCCACACTGCTGGCAGGTAAAAGGGCTCTCCCCAGTGTGAATTATAATGTGCCTTATAAGGCCTCCTTTTTGAGTAAAACTCTTTCCACACTGTTTGCAGGTGTAAGGCTTGTCTCCAGTGTGAACTCTCATGTGCACTTTAAGGGCTCCTTTTCTATTGAAACTTTTTCCACACTGCTGGCAGGTAAAAGGGCTCTCCCCAGTGTGAATTATAATGTGCCTTTTAAGGCCTACTTTTTGAGTAAAACTCTTTCCACACAGTCTGCAGGTGTAAGGCTTGTTTCCAGTGTGAATTTTCATGTGCACTTTAAGTTCTCCTTTTCTATTGAAACCGTCTCCACACTGTTGGCAGGTGAAAGGCTTCTCTCCAATGTGAACTGTGTAACTGAAAGACTCTTCTCCAGTTATAGAATCATGAGTCTCATATTGTTCTTTATCTTCAGTTTCATTCGGTATTATGCTCTCCTCTTTCAGCGGCATGAGGTCTATGGTGAAAAAAGGCAAATGAAAGTTAGCAAAAAGAAACAGACATCAAAACATTGACCAACATGTTTGCTAGATATTACTTGTTTTCTATTTGAATTGGTTAAAAGCCATTTCATTCTCTATATACATATTTTTCATGTCTGTAAAGCAAGTATACCAGACATGTCAAACTCAAGGCCTGTGGGCCACATCCGGCCCGCGATAAAATTATATGTGGCCCGCGAGACAACTTCATATGTTTATTATTAATGGCCCGCTGATTATTATTATTAATTCAAATCCCATAATGCACAACAAAAGTTACCGTGTGGTCATGACCTCTAATCACCAAGCAACAGATCGCAGCATCAGCCCCTCCTCCCTGCTGCGCTGTTGTCATAGCCTCATCGGTGTTCAGTGGATAAATGGTTCAGTGCTTAAAATATCTCCGAAAGAAATGGCCAAACGAAAAGTAGACTTTGAAAACAGGGGTTTTCAAGAACGCTGCCTGGGAGGCAGAGTATTTGTTTGTTGACATTAACCAAATGCGCATTTTGCTGATAAACTGAGCGCGCTGAGTTCACAGGATGCTTTGCGGACTTTGAAGCACAGAAATTTAATTTAGAACTGTTCAGTAATCCATTTGCAGTTGACGCTGAAAAAGCACCAGCAAACATTCAGATGGAGCTGATAGAACTCCAGTGTAACAGCATACTCAAGTCAAAGTATCACAATGTGGGGCCCTCACAGTTCCCCCGCTTCATTCCCGAAACGATGCCTCAACTTCGCTCGCAAGCTGCTCGAATGCTCTGCATGTTTGGTAGTACGAATTTGTGTGAGCCACTTTTTTCTTTGATGAAGATGAACAAAAACGCACACAGAAGCCGTCTCACTGATGAACACCTCCACTCCACTCTAAGAGTTTCCACAGCTCAGAACCTTACCCCAAACATTAATGAACTTGTAGCCAAGAAAAGATGCCAAACATCCCACAAGGACAAAAATGACATAAAAAAGAAAAGATTTGTTATTTATTTTTATTTTTTTGCACCTTTTCCTGAAATCAAAATACAGTTTTATTTGCAAGATTTGCACAATTTTCACAAGCTTGTTTATATCTGAAATGTCCTCTTTTTGAAAATTATTTGAACAAAATATATTTTTTTATTTAATTTATTTTATAAAATGTATTATTTTATTATTTAATTTGTGTTATTGAGAATATTTACAGTATTCTGGTTGGTCAAATTCAGATTTCTGATTAAACAAAAAGTGATTTTAGTCTGTTCAATAAAATGTTAACCTGTTTGGCCCGTGACTTACACTGTGTTTTAAATTTTGTCCCCTTCTCTGATTGAGTTTGACACCCCTGAACAGTTTTGCTTTCAAGTTCACAGAGATCGAGACGGCAGGAAGCACCGTTTATTTTAAATATATTACAAAAGCGCAACGTTTCGTTGTTATTGTAAGTGCACACAAATAAAAATAGAGTCTTTAAAGACTTGAAAGATGCATTACTTTTACCTGTATGACCAAAAATGAAGGAGTATTTTAAGGGCAAGCTCCATCTATCATGCAGTAAATGGGCTATTATTCAGCTTCCACACTTCGCACTTCAATTGCGCGCATTTTTCTATATTAACATTAGATTGAACGGCCATGTCAACTTGCTACTACTTAAATATTTTAGGCGATAAGCCGTATTTGAGGTCGATGAATGATAGGTGAGCGTTTGGATGTCCTGCCCAATGTACTGTATTACCACACAGACCAGCCGTTGTCGATCTGTCCATCACGGATTGCATTAGCAATTAAACAATAAGCACTAAAGCAAAACATGGGCAGGTCAAAGTCTCTGAATAACTTTTGGTCCCATATTTTATTATTTTTTCTGGTAGTCCACCATATGAAGAAGTTTTGGGTATAATTATTTTGCCATTCTCACTCACACATTGTGTCCTGCACCCACTAGGAAAGAAACATCAAAAATGATATCAGGTGTCTGATTAATTTTTGGTTTGACTGTACATATATGCACAGTTTTGCAGTTTAATTGGATTTTGGTACTTTTATAACCTAACTGTTGACAGAACTACAACGTTACATGCTCACAGTTTCTTCATTTATGATGAAGTGTGAACTCATGTTAAATACATGAGTGTAAATGACCATGACGTGAACGAGCATGGTACTTAAAGGAGTAGTTCACTTTCAGAACAAAAATTTACAGATAATGTACTCACCCCCTTTTCATTCAAGATGTTCATGTCTTTCTTTCTTCAGTCGTAAAGAAATTATGTTTTTTGAGGAAAACATTTCAGGATTTCTCTCCATATAGTGGACTTCTGTGGTGCCCCTGAGTTTGAACTTCCAAAATGCAGCTTTAAAGGGCTTGAAGAAAGAAGGGTCTAGAAAAACGATCGTTTATTTTCTAAAAACATTTACAATTTATATTCTTTATAATCTTTACACAGAGTACACACAGAGCTAAACAAGATGAGCATTTGAGGTTAAAAAGTATATAAATTGTACTTTTTTCATAGAAAATAACCGATCGTTTTGCTAGACCCTGATGATGAGACTAGAGATGCTCCGATCAGCATTTTTGGGGCCGATCACCGATCACCAAGATCATGATCTGCCGATCACCGATCACAGAATGGCAAGGGAATGGGAATCTTTTACCTATAATCTAGCAGAGTTTGCACCATTTGTAGAAATGAAACTAACTATAAATTAACTATATTGAAAAAAAAACCCGGTAGAAATAGGCTACAGTCAAGATCTTGAAGAACCACCAAGTTAGGGTTGTAGACATAGACGATAGTTAGAGATATCTCCACACTGTCAGAAAAAAAAGGGTACGGTTGGGGTCCATTTGTGAACACTTAGGGTACAAATGGTGAAGTTGTACCCTCAATGGGTCATAGTTGCACCTTAGAGTACTCATATGTACCATTTAGGGGTAAAAAAGGTACCGATATGTTTCCAACTGCCAGAGGGTCCACGTTTGTACCATTTAATCCCCAAAGAAAGGTACAATCACTTGTGTGACCAAAGGAGTAAGCCAGTTGTCTATGAAATAGTGACCCAAAATTAAACAGAGCAAGATAATAATTTTCATGAGTTGTTGGTTATTTGGAAGAGATGCACAAAATAACCAAATATGCTCAAGAGCCTGCATCTTTCTGACCAGTTCTGAACAGTACACACGCAAATTACATTTTAGTGATTATGCAGACATCAAGATAATAACTTTTAAATGTAAAGCATATGTATTAAAGTAGGTCTGCATTTTTAATTGTAATTTTAAACTGGTTTAAAAATGGTTTGTGATAAAAAAAAAAAACGCGTATAAAGTTACAATTAATGAAATGTGTACTGTTGGAAAAAAATGATTTGCTTTATAATAACATTGAGTATATATATATTTTTTTAAGTAAAATGTTGCAATATACATCCTGTTATGACATTGTGATAGAGCTTAAAACATTCATCCTGTGAAAAATGTGAGAATGTAATGTTTTGAATGTTTAATAAATGTGATAAAAAGCATCCTGGCCTTTTTAATGTGTTGTATGTAGTCCAGATTTGCCACTATAAGGTACAAAAGGCTTGTCACTGGGGCAGTACCCTTAAAAAAGACGAATTTGTACCTTTTTTAAAGGGACATTATGGTACCCTAGCACTAAATTCAGCAAAGGTACATATTTGCCTTTGTAAGGTACATACTGCAAGGGTACAGATTTGTACCCATGTGAAAGGGTACAACGGGTGTACCCTTGAGGGTACTGCCCCAGTGACAAGCCATTGTACCCCTGAAGGTACAAATGTTGCACATTTTTTCTGACAGTGCAGTTGCTGATGCCTTTGACGATAGCAAGAAAGGCACCTAACTTTAGCGATGCAGTGCAGAGAGTCAGTTCTAGGATGCTTCCGAAACTTGCCGCGGTATAAACACACGCATAGAGTGGCTACGTCGCCTTAACGTGCCACATGGGGAAGAGATTTATTCATCATACAGTGTAGATAGATAAACTGATTATAACGGGAGTGTTTTTTAAAGTGCACTTCGCACTAGACTAGGCTACACTAGTTAGTGATGAAGTTTTTTGATAATGTAAAATGTTCTTTGCTTGTTATTTGTAGCTGCTTTTTAAGATGATGTAAGGATATTATCCAGCATTGCACAGTCATTAGGATAAAGGTAGTAAAATGTGGTTTAGACTGAATTAAATACGATATATCAGAATCTGTCTGTATACTACAGATTGATTCAAAAACGCAGATTCATCCAGTTATGTTTTTGTGAGCAAATCATTTATTCATTCAAACCACTTTTTCATAAATTTAATATAAAAAGTTGGTGTATTAAATATATTCTATTTTAAATATTATGTATTAAATTATTAATAATTCATTCAAATGAATTAAACACTTTTTAATAGACTGAAGCAATTAATATTTTGTCTCACATTATTTTGCTTAGTTTAGAATTGCTAGGAAATCGTGATCTCTATTTAATCTCTAAAAAACTAAAACTGAAACTAAACTATATAAAAACTAAATAGAAATGTGTTCACAAAATAGAAACTAAACTAAAACTAACAAAATTGTTAATGAAACTAATAAAAAATAAACTAAGTTTTATTGCAAATTTAAAAACTATACTAAAATAAAACGAATTTAAAAAAGCAAAACTAAATTAACCTTGTTAGGAAGCCCCGCAAAATAAGGTGCCCTAACAAAAGTTGTAGACTGTGCAGCAAGTAGGCTGTTGTATATGGTGCTAAATTAATGTAATAAAGTTCTGTGTAACCAATTATTAACAGCTTTTTTTTAATTATTAACCCCCCGGATGCTCACCGATAGAGGAGGATCTGGTGAGGTTCAGTCATTATGAGCAGCAGACTCACTCTGACGGAGTTTACTGATCTTTGCCGATCAGCCTTCAGATTGATGTGTTTAACAGATTTAGAATATATTTGCTGTATTTTTAATCAAGTTTTTTGTGTGGATACAAACAGTAGATATTCAGTCAAGTTCAAAGGGAGGTTTAGTGAGTCTTTTGGCATCTCCTTTATTGTCCTCTTTGGTAGGTAGGTTCACTTATTAAGGAAAGTACTCTGATGTCAAAAAATCAGGAACTTTAAATCTGTGTGTGTGTGTATATATTATATTATATTATATTATATTATATTATATATCTATTATTTTAAAAAGTTCGAATTGAGCAGGTTGTCTTAAGGTTATAAAGTATTATTTAAAGTTTGAATTTTGAGGGTTTTTTTAAACATGCAGTGGATGAATAATAAGGCAAAACAAATGTTTTGGTTGATTAAAAAAAGGTCTAAAAATAAATACTTTTTACAGCGGAAGTACAGTATAAGGACATGTCAGTCAAAGGGGGGCCTTGCAAAATTGACCAGAAAAGGAGGGGGCCCTGCAGTAAAAAAGGTTGGGAACCACTGGTTTAGATCCCTTTAAAGCTTTATTTTGGAAGTTCAAACTCGGGGGCACCACAGAAGTTCATTATATAGAGAGAAAACCTGAAATAATTTCCGTACGACTGAAGAAAAAAAAGACATGATCTTGGATGACAAGGGGGTGAGTATATTATCTGTAAATTTTTATTCTGAAAGTGAACTACTCCTTTAAGAACATGTGGGATTTACTTACTGGTGTGCGTAGGAACCAATAAAAGAGGGCCTAGCATCTAAACTATTTGCCATAAAATGTTGCAACACCCAAGTGTGAGTAACAGGTTTTATTATGTGGTCACCAATTGAGTATTTATGCATCTATCTGTGAAGGATATAGTCAATCATCTCAGTGGTTGGGTGTATCAGTATGGGTGTTTACTTCCGAGTCTACATTCGTTACATTCTGCTAAGCTCAATGCGTTTCTGCTTTTGTTGTTGAAGGGGTCATCAGATGCAAAATTCACTTTTACATGATTTTACATGGTGTCTTAGCAGTGTGTGGACACAACTACCCTACAATTAATTTAATTGTATCAACTTCTAAATTATTTAATTGAAATAAAATTATGACAAGTAAAAAGTATGAGTTTTTCTTCAGAAATTAATTCAAGGAAAAGTGCAAAAGGTTTCAGTTGTAAAATACAAATTCCCCAAAGTAAAAAGTACAATAATTAAGTTACATTTCTCAAGTATTTTACACCCCTGGACATGCTTCAAAATGATCATCCATTCCTGTAGAGCTTGGCATTTTATTAAGGACTGAATGAAAATGAAAACCAACCTGTTTGTTCCTCAGTATCTTCAATTTTGGCTATGAATATGTCTCCAATCGTCACGTCTTCACCCTCCTCTTTAATAAACGCCATCTTTATAATAGTGTGTGGATCTCAGCAGGAGTTTTTCTTTGTTTTTGGACAACCTGTCATGTTTTAGATGAGAATAAGTAACCAAAAAATAATAATACATCTAAACTAAATCTAGAGTTCAGTAGTCAGCACACTTGTAATGGATTTGGTCAGAGTTATAATTGATGGCTTTAAATGAAAAACCTATGGTTTCACAGGCAAGGCTTAGATTCAAATGTAAGTCTGATCTGTTTTAACTTACAGAAACTTGCACTGACTGATCTTAAAATGTCTCCATAGGTGCGTTCGACTTCATGCAGCGCTGCGCAGACCGATCGGCGGCTGACTTGAAGTAGGGCATGCCGGTTAGAAATTTTGTCCGACTTGAACCGGCGCCGACGCCACGTGACGTTCACGTGTGGCATCAAAGTAACGCGAGAGCGTTTCGAGAACAGCCGGCTTGCTCAGCCAGCGCAACATTTCAGAAGGGACTGCGCCAGGCTGTGATGACGTCACAGCTTCTCATGATTGGCCACATTCACCACATGACGATGATCACGTGTGTTTCGTGCATAACAAATCAATTTGCATGCCATTTCGTAAATAGTTTACGATCTTTTGACTGCAGTACATTTTATTCCCTTAAATTCTTTATATTGGATTTATGCATAAGTTTATTATTGTACTTTTTTCATACAGACCACTTATAGTATTCAGCTGCATATTTAAGTAATATTTTTTATGGAATAACTAAAATGTCACAGACATTTAATGTAATGTGGTCAACACTGATTGATGCTGAAATCTGTAGTTGCTGCTTCACTTGCATGTGCTGCATTTCTTCCAACAAAAAAGGTATTTCTATAGCTTCCAATTCATCTGCAATAAAGTAGGCAAACGCCACGTGATCTGCCATGTTTGAGAGAGCAACGAGATCTCCAACTTGTCCGACTTGACGGCTCCGTTTTCAGCTCCTCCCCGACTGCTTTCGGCTAATCTCGCCGATCGGTCTGCGCAGCGCAGCATGAGCTCGAACACACCTAGTGTCTTTGTTTTGTCTTAAGATGCACACCACCAATGTTTTTTTCTAAGACACGTTTATAAAACTACTCAAATAATTGAAGTGCCAGCTTAAACTAAGCCTTGTCTATAAAACCAGACCAAAATTAGACAAAACACTAAAAACTGACACGATAAATGAATACATAATAATTAATAATGTGTAAGATAAACTGACACACGATTCTGTTAACGTTACTCACCTGTGAATGCGCTTTACTCGATCAAAATAACCTGCATAAACGTTAGATGAAGCATTAATGTTGCAGTCAATATTAACAAATTAACTTTACGTTGTTTGTAAAAACTATAAAACAGACTCGACAGGTTGCACTGATTTAAAACAGTGTAAATGTAAAAAAACAAACAAACCTTTAACTCAGCAGAATCACAACAGATGCAGGAGAAAGACGCTGCAGCATGACTTCACAGCATCACTCCAAAATAAAAGTCCTGTTCACACTTCAACATTTCAAATGCATGAAACAAACGCATGACCACAAAAAAAAAAAAAAAAAAAAAAAAAAAAAAATACTTGTCAAAAAATACTTGTGCTCATTTTGATGAAAACACACCAAAAGACAATTAAGTTATCTAAAAGTAATTTTATAGTTGATATAGTTGAATTATAACTGAAACAGTTTAAGGCTACGTTTACATTAATCCGGATACATTTGAAAACAGAGTTTTCATTTTAAAACGCTCTCCGTCCACACTAGTGTTTCCAAGCGTTTTCCAAAAGTTTCTCATCCACACTGAAACGTAGGAAGACATCAAATTCGCCTTACTGCGCATGCGTAAAGCCTCCAAAAGTATACAGACGTTATAAGTTTTCACGCAATTCTTCTGGCGGGATAATTTACGGAAATATCTCATCATCCACTTACCCATCTATGTCGCGCTCATTCATATTTTATCTGAAAAGCAGTTGTCGACATGTTTTGCAGGACAGCAACCGTGAGTAAATTTTCCGTCATCATTTTAGGACTGTAATTTGAAGAGTGTACAAGGTAAATCTCTTTAGCAGCAGTGTGTGAATAGCACAGGCACAATTACTGGTGTAAACAAAAATATCTTTTGGTACAATATGCGTCACATGACTATAAATATGCGTCATCGTTTTCAAAAGCCTCCGTTTTCACAGTCCACACTACAACGTGAAAACGGCGTTTTCTAATTTATCCACTTTGGCCGGAGTTTTTAGAAATAATCGTTTTATGTGATAAAAACGGGGTTTTCGTGTAAATGAGAGGCCAAACCGCAGGGAAATATCTGCGTTTTCCCTTCGTGTAAACGGGGCCTAAGGGTATATTGCAAACAAAAATATTTTCTAACAAATTAACTCAACTTCACACTGTCCCACATATATGACTTTATTTTCTCACATGAAAAGTAATACAAATGTTAAGAAATATAATACATTTTGTGACTTTTTGTGACTTTAACACTTTTTTTAACAACTTTAACACTGCAAAAAATGCTTTTCTAGCTTAGATTTTTTGTCTTGTTTCCAGCCAAAATATCTAAAAATTCTAAATTCATGAAGGATTTTCTAGATGAGTAAAAATGATTGTCTTGTTTTAAGAAAAAAAAGTCAAAATTTTTCCCAATTCAAAATCAAATTGGTGAATCATGAACATGACACACAACGGTGATCAATACAAGCAAAATCTCCAACTTCATATTCATCTAAAAAAATATATGTTTTCTCCAAACTGCTCCTAACAAAGGTTTAATTTTTCATTAAAACATTTTTGGCATTTTTTTATGATTTAATTAATTATTAGATTTTCATTAAACTCATAAACCCCCTAACTACGGTGGCCGACAGAGGCCAACGCGCTGCAATTTAAGGAAACACATGCAAACAGAAAAAACGACAACAAATTAAGAAAACATCTTCATCAGTTTGACAACACAGGCGCTGCAAATTCTCACAACACAACCAAACTCAGAAGCGCGCTGCAAACACACGCACGCGCTCCAAACACACGAACGCGCTCCAAACACACGAACGCGCTGCAAACACACAAACGCGCTGCAAATTCCACGGAGCATTACGGAAATGTTTCAGGGGGACCTCAAAAAGTGACGGACCCGTCTGGGACCGGATTATTTGTTCAGTGGCTGTTGGTCAGAGCAGAGTGTTGTCGGTGAACTAAAAGGTGAGTTTGTTTGTTTATTTTAACATCCTGATCATAAGATTACTTGGTCTATTAGACATTATTAGACTAATCTGACGAACTGTGAAATATTATTTTAATGCTATGTTAGATAGAGTTACTCTCAGAAAAACTGTAGGCAACAAGCAAGTAAAACTACCCTGTTTTTTTGCTGACATCTGCATTTTTCCTCTGCTGTGAAAATATATATTTCAGGCATTTGCTTAGTTACAAGTTATATATTTTAGCACTAAACAGTCACATTGTTCCTCTCCCAGGTTATGTATTGTCCATATTTTGGACTTGAATTGGCTGGACATATTGGACGCTTTTGTGGCACCTGTGGTACCAGCATTCAATTTTTGGCACCTTTTCTACAGAATGGTAAGCTCTGCTCAAAACATTAACAAAAAGACACCATGATAATCTCACACAGGTGATTGTGATTATGTAGGTTGATTAACCCTGCTATAAGATTATGTTAAGAGTCTTTCTGACCCTAACACTTTTAAATTCATAGGTAGTTGGACATACCCAAAATAAAAACATTTCTTTGATGTACATTGTCTTGTTCTCACTGCACTGAGAAGGAAAGGAGCTTTCCCACATTTCTTCTCAGTGCTGCCACAGACTTTGTCACACACAATTACATGTACACTTATTTATTAACAAGTTGAACCAGTTTATAGAATGACATTTAGAACTAAACACAATTGCACATGTTTTTTTCAATATCAACATAGACCTCTCAATACGACCTGTTAAAAATAGTAAGCTTAAATGGCCGTCCAATTGCAGGTGTTCTTTGTGCCTTTTAGTATCTGGATTTGTGCACAAATTTAGGTTAAATACATTTTCCAAACTGTATCAAACACTTCACATTTTGATTTCTTTGCTACTGCTGATACATTTTTATGTTTGTGTAAGATTATATTTGTGAATTTCCTGTATTCTTAATGACACTGTTCTCTTTTCCCTTCAGATCCAGGATCAGTGTCAGATGAACTCATGGAGGCAGGCCTAATAAGTAAATATTTCTCAGAGGGCCACGCATATGACGTAATCCTTGATTTTCTCAAAACAAGGCACAACATCTTCCTGAGCCTGAGAACTTTAAAGAGAAAACTTAAAAATGCTGGCCTAACAAGGAGAACAGACTATAGTCCCATTGAAACTGTGAATGCAGTGATAACACATGAACTGACAGGCTCTAGACAGCTTTTAGGTTACAGAGCTCTGTGGCAGACATTGCGACAAAAGTATTTCCTAACAGTTAAAAGGGATGATGTAATGCATGCAGTTCGCAGACTATATCCATCTGGAGTTCAACTTCGTCATAGACGCAGGTTTATCCGAAGAGGATACTTTACAGCAGGACCAAACCAAGTGTGGCATATCGATGGGTATGATAAGCTCAAACCATTTGGTGTTGCCATCAGTGGCTGCATTGATGGATTTTCTAGGAAAGTGATGTGGCTCAGAAGTGGCAGCTCTAATAACGACCCAGGGATAATTGCTTACTACTACATGAAGTGTGCATCAGAGTTTGGAGTTCCAGCACGTCTTCGCACAGACTGTGGGACGGAAAATGGCACAATGGTAGCCATTCACTGTGCATTAAGAGCACAGCATACAGATGACTTTGCAGGAGTCCTCAGTCACATGTATGGAACATCAACTGCAAATCAGCGTATCGAAAGTTGGTGGTCCTTTTTCAGAAAGCAGAGGTACATGTATCTATTTAGTCACTTAGTTTTGTGTGTGTGTTGTCACATGACAGAGGTTTTCAGCTGTCAACATTTATTATATGAGAATATTGAGAATGAGAATCTTTTTTCCCCCTGATGGTATAAAGTTTGCTTTACATTGATTTCCATATAATTTTTATTCAGCACTAAACTAATACATTGAGTATACTGTCATTCCATCACTAGGACTCAGTTCTGGATTGATTTGTTCAGTGACCTTAGAGAGAGGCACCTCTTCAACGGCAGCCACGAGCATAAGTGCCTTCTGCGTTATGTCTTCTTGGGCATCTTGCAGAAAGACCTTGATGAGTACAGAGAACTTTGGAATAACCACAACATCCGACCTGTTCGTCAGTCGTCTTGTCATTCTGGTAAACCAGAAGCCATGTATCACCTGCCTCACATTTAATCCTTGCAATATGTGACCATGTTCAGTAAATATCAGATTTCCTTTTTCTACTTTATCATTAATTATCAAAGAAAACGTGATCAATTCATCACTTAACGATTATTGCATTTTAAATCAGAACTAGATTATTATTTTAAAAATAATTTAGATACTCTTGGACAAAAACATACAATGCATGAAGCAAAAAGGTGGAATCATCTGGTTCACAAAGTCTGTTTGTAGTAGAAGCAAATGTGATCAAAATCCACCTAACCCTAACCCTAGCGCTAGCCTGTTACATTGCAGTACAAAAGATATCACTTACCACATAAACAGAGAGATGACTGTGCTGATGATGGTGAATGATGGAGAAATAACTGCGCTGATGATGGCGAATTATTTACAGATCCAGAGTATCACCGAGAAGCAGCTGAACTTGTGTGGTAAGAAGCGCTCCCTCTGCATTATAACTTTACACAGAGCACATGGATCACAGTAATGAGACTAAAATGTCTGCGATACAAAACGGCAGATTCAACAAACCACATATTAAAAGCCGCTAGAGCTCCTAATTAAATAAATATTTTTATCAATGTGCCAGCTATAGAGATGAGCAGCTCTGTGAAACAGCCAATCGGAGCAGAGCTCATTAATATTCATGAAGCTTCCAAAAAAGGCAATAACAGAGCATTTCATTCTAGGGACAAATCCTAGGGTTGTAAATGGTCTTGTAAAACCGTTTCTGGAGATTATTTGCCCTTTCCTATGCCATATACCTTCTATGCAGATATCAAAGAACAAATTAAAATATTCTCTCAATGCATTTTATGGCAACTTTAAGTTGATAGAACCAGCTGACATCTTATCCTGACATTCTGAATATCAAGGATGGTGACACCCACCAACAAAAAGGTAAAAAAAAAAAAAAAAAAAATCTCAATCATAACGACTCATAAGATATTTAATCTGATATTTACATTTTTCAGAGACCACTCTGACCATACTCTCTTCTTCTATGCTGCTTAAATGCCACACAGAACGTTCATCAATGGTGTGGAGCATATGAAATAAACCATTACTCCACACCCGATTCACACTCAGAAAAGAGTATCAAAGCTCATCATCGTAGTTTGGGAGACACCACACTTTTGAAACACATTTCCTAGTTAGAAACTATAGAAATGATCCCTGAAAGTATAGTCTTGACCTCCATTTTGCAAAACCAGCTTAGGCGACTTCTGACACTTTGAGTCTCAGAGATGGTTACAACCTAACAACAGAGATGAGAAAAGTTACATTTGAAACATCATTAGAGTCCTAAAATTTTGTTTGTAATTTTAGTTGGATGCAGTTTTCATTGGCCCCCAAATGACACAGGCGAAACGGAGGCTCTCGCGTTGTGCGAGGCTGTCAACCCGTCCCGTGGGTAGGGCTTAAAGCAGGCTTAGAGATTTCTTCTGTCAGTTTTGACCCAATCTGTTTTTGGGAAGCGCAGTTTGACCCAGCAGTGCGGGCCAACAACATGTTCTGTTTTGCCGCGTGAAGGCGGTTTAATGCTTTGGACAGCGTATGGTTGAGATGTGATTTTCCACCAATTTGGGGCACCTTTCTTATGGAAATCAAGGATGATTTCATGGGAAATGGCAAACTGGTGTAGCGTTTGGCTAATAAGCTAAAGCTACAAAGGATGTACCGGTGCCCCGTCGTCCGAGCAGAATCCACATTCGGCCGTAATCGGAGGTTACTACTAACGTTCGATTGTGTCTCATAGGGAGTTTGGCGCAGGGCCTCAGTGGAAAACAGGCCCTCGGCGGCTGAAACAAAAGACGAAGAATGCATCCACATGTACATGAATCAGGAATGTTAAATAAAGAAACCCCGCCGGATGACGAGGTGGTCCAGTGGTTAAGGCGGTGGAAGGCTAATACATTGTGCTCGACACGCATTCGAAGCTTTAGCGCCACTGAGAGGCCACCGGACCAGACAGGCCCAACATGTTTACGATGGGTAACGGTGAGCTGTAATTGCGTTGCAGTTTAACGATACTTGTCTTGAGAACATATTGACAAAACAACAAACCTTCTGGCTCTGGCGCACTATCATCAGCAGACCGTTTTTTTTGGCGAGGAAAAAAAACCCTAAACGAAACAAGGCTATATTTCTCAACAAAACTCTAAGCCTCCAGAGAGACTAGCAAAAATTGCCAAAGATAACTGTATTTCAAGTCATCCTGGCGGGGTATTGGGTAAAGTTTTCAACCAGCAATGATCGCGCCTCGGACAAACCTCATAGGCTACAATATTGCCTCTGCGAAAGAATGCAGGCGACGGTCGTGACCTTTTTCTGCACCTACGTGGATGTGAACCGACAAGGTGGTAGCAAGCTTTAAACTGCCGCACAAACAGTCTCCTGCCACGGGTTGCTGCACCGTGTTTCTACGGAACAGATTAGAGGTGTGTAAAAGACGGCTCATTCACTATTCCCTCTGTGCTCAAAACAGCCAGCTGAAAGCACGGCAGCAGCAGCTGAAAAGGTCCGCAGCATGGCCTATCTCGGTCAGCAAGGGGACGGGGTGGCCGAGTGGTTAAGGCGATGGACTGCTAATCCATTTTGCTCTGTGCAATGGTTGGAATCCATTCTTGTCGTTCGGTTCCTTTAGCACTGGACCTTAATCCGGGTCCTGGGGACCCCATGCTAAACTTTTTGTGTGTCTTCCTTATCTGACACACTCAGTTCAGTTCACTGAGTGCTCTACTAATGAGCCGATGGTCTGAATCGGGAGTGTTAAATAAAAGGACCACGGAAAGTGACGGGGTGGTCGAGTGGTTAAGGCGATGCAAGGCTAATCCGTTGTGCTAGGCTCACCTTGGTTTGTGTGGGTTTGAATCCCGTCCTCTTCATTTGATGATTTAGCACCACTGAGAGCCCACCAGAACAGACAGGCCCAACCTGTTTACGATGGGTAGCGGTGAGCTGTGATTGTGCTGTAGTTTAATGATACCTGCAGCGAAGTCTTGAGAGCATATTGACAAAACAACAAATCTTCTGGCTCCGGCACGCTATGATCTGTAGACACCTCTTTGACGAGGACCAACAACCAGCCACTCTAACAAAACGAAGCAAAACTTTGTTTTTCAAGAAGCGTCCAGAGAGACCGGCAAAAACTGAGAAGCTGACTGTATTTCAAATCATCCAGATGGGATATCGGGGAAAGTTTACAACCAGCAATGATCACACCTCAGATAAACCACACAAGCTACAACATTGCCTCTGCGATAGAATACCGGTGACGGTCGTGACCTTTTCTTGCAGCTACGTGGATGTGATCCGACAAGGTGATAGCAAGCTGGATGAGCCCCAGAGACAGATCATCAGTGAAGACCTCTTCACCTAGACGGCCATCGACGCAAGACTGTGAAAACCAGATCCTCTCCAATCTGACACTGTGGCAACATGGAACTTTTGCATCTACATTAAAATTAGTCTGTTTGTTCTTATTCTGAGGTCACCGTAGCCGCCATATCCATTCTGTATTCCGATTAGATGGTCACTGCAGTCCCCCGGATCCAGTCCGTACCAAGAGCAGATGGTGGATCAGCACCTTCAGCCGAATGTCAGCGGATACCATGTCAACTAGATGAGCCCCAGAGACAGATCATCAGTAAAGAATGAATCCACATGCCACAGCAAACTCGAGCTGGTGAAAATGTTCGCCAAACACCCGCCGCTGACTTCTTTTAAAAGAAGCCAGCTTATTGAAGGTGCACAGGATAAACGCCCTGAGAAAGCTGTGCCTCGCAACCCTAAGAATGGCATAGGCGCTAGTGGACACCTGACGCGCGTGCAAAACACCGGCATTTCACACGTCCCTGGGTGGGCTCGAACCACCAACCTTTCGGTTAACAGCCGAACGCGCTAACCGATTGCGCCACAGAGACAGACATTGCGCATCTGCTGCCGCGGGATCACGGTTGTAAAAGCAAGGGTTAGGGTTAGGGATTAGAATCGCACGTACTAACAGGCTGTTTTGAAAGATGTTTCCGGAGCTCGCAAAATCCACTTAGCCTGTGCGGAGAATGGGCACGCTGGAGCCCGCCACCCTGTTGGGAAGAAAGAGCGCCAACAGAGCCGCCCAACGTGGGGCTCGAACCCACGACCCTGAGATTAAGAGTCTCATGCTCTACCGACTGAGCTAGCCGGGCTGGTCGTGGTCTCCTTCACCGGGTCGGACGCAGTTTTCATCGGCTCCCAAATGACACAGGCGAAACGGAGGCTCTCGCGTTGTGCAAGACTGTCGAGCCGTCCCGTGGGTAGTGCTTAGAGCAGGCTTAGAGTTTTCTTCTGTCAGTTTTGACCCAATCTGTTATTGGGAAGCGCAGTTTGACCCAGCAGTGCGGGCCAACAACATGTTCTGTCTTGCCGCGTGAAGGCGGTTCAATGCTTTGGTCAGCGTATGGTTGAGATGTGATTTTCCACCAATTTGGGGCACCTTTCTTATGGAAATCAAGGATAAATCTATATAAGGATAAGGATAAATCTTCTATATTTCGGTGGTCTTTTGCAAACACTAGATTTATATGTCAGTTCCAACATAACACCGACTGTTACGCAACAGTCCCGGGATCGTTAATAGTTACGCCTCCAACATTTGCATCGCCCAATCATCGGTAACGTCAGTACATCAGTAAAACAAGGCAAGCCACTGAAGGGACACGGTTAGCTTAATGCTAGCGCTAGCCTGTTACATTGCAGTACAAAAGATATCACTTACCACATAAACAGAGAGATGACTGTGCTGATGATGGTGAATGATGGAGAAATAACTGCGCTGATGATGGCGAATGATTTACAGATCCAGAGTATCACCGAGAAGCAGCTGAACTTGTGTGGTAAGAAGCGCTCCCTCTGCATTATAACTTTACACAGAGCACATGGATCACAGTAATGAGACTAAAATGTCTGCGATACAAAACGGCAGATTCAACAAACCACATATTAAAAGCCGCTAGAGCTCCTAATTAAATAAATATTTTTATCAATGTGCCAGCTATAGAGATGAGCAGCTCTGTGAAACAGCCAATCGGAGCAGAGCTCATTAATATTCATGAAGCTTCCAAAAAAGGCAATAACAGAGCATTTCATTCTAGGGACAAATCCTAGGGTTGTAAATGGTCCTGTAAAACCGTTTCTGGAGATTGTTTGCCCTTTCCTATGCCATATACCTTCTATGCAGATATCAAAGAACAAATTAAAATATTCTCTCAATGCATTTTATGGCAACTTTAAGTTGATAGAACCAGCTGACATCTTATCCTGACATTCTGAATATCAAGGATGGTGACACCCACCAACAAAAATGTAAAAAAAAAAAAAAAAATCTCAATCATAACGACTCATAAGATTTTTAATCTGATATTTACATTTTTCAGAGACCACTCTGACCATACTCTCTTTTTCTATGCTGCTTAAATGCCACACAGAACGTTCATCAATGGTGTGGAGCATATGAAATAAACCATTACTCCACACCCGATTCACGCTCAGAAAAGAGTATCAAAGCTCATCATCGTAGTTTGGGAGACACTACACTTTTGAAACACATTTCCTAGTTAGAAACTATAGAAATGATCCCTGAAAGTATAGTCTTGACCTCCATTTTGCAAAACCAGCTTAGGCGAGTTCTGACACTTTGAGTCTCATAGATGGTTACAACCTAACAACAGAGATGAGAAAAGTTACATTTGAAACATCATTAGAGTCCTAAAATTTTGTTTGTAATTTTAGTTGGATGCAGTTTTCATTGGCCCCCAAATTACACAGGCGAAACTGAGGCTCTCGCGTTGTGCGAGACTGTCAACCCGTCCCGTGGGTAGGGCTTAAAGCAGGCTTAGAGATTTCTTCTGTCAGTTTTGACCCAATCTGTTTTTGGGAAGCGCAGTTTGACCCAGCAGTGCGGGCCAACAACATGTTCTGTTTTGCCGCGTGAAGGCGGTTTAATGCTTTGGACAGCGTATGGTTGAGATGTGATTTTCCACCAATTTGGGGCACCTTTCTTATGGAAATCAAGGATGATTTCATGGGAAATGGCAAACTGGTGTAGCGTTTGGCTAATAAGCTAAAGCTACAAAGGATGTACCGGTGCCCCGTCGTCCGAGCAGAATCCACATTCGGCCGTAATCGGAGGTTACTACTAACGTTGGATTGTGTCTCATAGGGAGTTTGGCGCAGGGCCTCAGTGGAAAACAGGCCCTCGGCGGCTGAAACAAAAGACGAAGAATGCATCCACATGCACATGAATCAGGAATGTTAAATAAAGAAACCCCGCCGGATGACGAGGTGGTCCAGTGGTTAAGGCGGTGGAAGGCTAATACATTGTGCTCGACACGCATTCGAAGCTTTAGCGCCACTGAGAGGCCACCGGACCAGACAGGCCCAACATGTTTACGATGGGTAACGGTGAGCTGTAATTGCGTTGCAGTTTAACGATACTTGTCTTGAGAACATATTGACAAAACAACAAACCTTCTGGCTCTGGCGCACTATCATCAGCAGACCGTTTTTTTGGCGAGGAAAAAAAACCCTAAACGAAACAAGGCTATATTTCTCAACAAAACTCTAAGCCTCCAGAGAGACTAGCAAAAACTGCCAAAGATAACTGTATTTCAAGTCATCCTGGCGGGGTATTGGGTAAAGTTTTCAACCAGCAATGATCGCGCCTCGGACAAACCTCATAGGCTACAATATTGCCTCTGCGAAAGAATGCAGGCGACGGTCGTGACCTTTTTCTGCACCTACGTGGATGTGAACCGACAAGGTGGTAGCAAGCTTTAAACTGCCGCACAAACAGTCTCCTGCCACGGGTTGCTGCACCGTGTTTCTACGGAACAGATTAGAGGTGTGTAAAAGACGGCTCATTCACTATTCCCTCTGTGCTCAAAACAGCCAGCTGAAAGCACGGCAGCAGCAGCTGAAAAGGTCCGCAGCATGGCCTATCTCGGTCAGCAAGGGGACGGGGTGGCCGAGTGGTTAAGGCGATGGACTGCTAATCCATTTTGCTCTGTGCAATGGTTGGAATCCATTCTTGTCGTTCGGTTCCTTTAGCACTGGACCTTAATCCGGGTCCTGGGGACCCCATGCTAAACTTTTTGTGTGTCCTCCTTATCTAACACACTCAGTTCAGTTCTTTGAGTTCTCTACTAATGAACTGATGATCTGAATCAGGAGTGCTAAATAAAAGATGTCACGTAAAATGACGAGGTGGCCGAGTGGTTAAGGCGATGGACTGCTAATCCATTGTGCTCTGCACGCGTGGGTTCGAATCCCATCCTCGTCGTTCGGCTCCTTTAGCAGTAATCCTCGGTCCTGGGGACCCCACTCTGCGCTTTTTGTGTCTTCCTTATCTGACACACTCAGTTCAGTTCACTGAGTGCTCTACTAATGAGCCGATGGTCTGAATCGGGAGTGTTAAATAAAAGGACCACGGAAAGTGACGGGGTGGTCGAGTGGTTAAGGCGATGCAAGGCTAATCCGTTGTGCTAGGCTCACCTTGGTTTGTGTGGGTTTGAATCCCGTCCTCTTCATTTGATGATTTAGCACCACTGAGAGCCCACCAGAACAGACAGGCCCAACCTGTTTACGATGGGTAGCGGTGAGCTGTGATTGTGCTGTAGTTTAATGATACCTGCAGCGAAGTCTTGAGAGCATATTGACAAAACAACAAATCTTCTGGCTCCGGCACGCTATGATCTGTAGACACCTCTTTGACGAGGACCAACAACCAGCCACTCTAACAAAACGAAGCAAAACTTTGTTTTTCAAGAAGCGTCCAGAGAGACCGGCAAAAACTGAGAAGCTGACTGTATTTCAAATCATCCAGATGGGATATCGGGGAAAGTTTACAACCAGCAATGATCACACCTCAGATAAACCACACAAGCTACAACATTGCCTCTGCGATAGAATACCGGTGACGGTCGTGACCTTTTCTTGCAGCTACGTGGATGTGATCCGACAAGGTGATAGCAAGCTGGATGAGCCCCAGAGACAGATCATCAGTGAAGACCTCTTCACCTAGACGGCCATCGACGCAAGACTGTGAAAACCAGATCCTCTCCAATCTGACACTGTGGCAACATGGAACTTTTGCATCTACATTAAAATTAGTCTGTTTGTTCTTATTCTGAGGTCACCGTAGCCGCCATATCCATTCTGTATTCCGATTAGATGGTCACTGCAGTCCCCCGGATCCAGTCCGTACCAAGAGCAGATGGTGGATCAGCACCTTCAGCCGAATGTCAGCGGATACCATGTCAACTAGATGAGCCCCAGAGACAGATCATCAGTAAAGAATGAATCCACATGCCACAGCAAACTCGAGCTGGTGAAAATGTTCGCCAAACACCCGCCGCTGACTTCTTTTAAAAGAAGCCAGCTTATTGAAGGTGCACAGGATAAACGCCCTGAGAAAGCTGTGCCTCGCAACCCTAAGAATGGCATAGGCGCTAGTGGACACCTGACGCGCGTGCAAAACACCGGCATTTCACACGTCCCTGGGTGGGCTCGAACCACCAACCTTTCGGTTAACAGCCGAACGCGCTAACCGATTGCGCCAAAGCTGGGGAACAATAGTCTGTTAAGGGGGGGGAAGAAAAGGAAGGAGGGGGGAGAAGGGGGAAAAGAGAAAAAGAAAGAAAAAAGAGAGAGAAAAGAAAAAAATGAGGAGAAAAGAAGTGAAAGGGAATTTTATCTCTTTGTCCTTTAAAGCAATGTTTTTGGAGTGTATATTTACAATAAATTATCTGAAAAAAAAAATGTTTTCTCTATTTTCCTGTACATTTATATGGGAGTAAGGATGATCACAAGCTTCCCAGTTCATATTACAGCGTTGCCATACATTGAAGTGTTTACTGAATGTTTTATTTATCAGTAATTATCACATGAATGATGTCCAAATGAATGAAATCACTTTTGAAATGACAAATTAATATTTTATTAGATTTATATTACTGATTATTGATATTTTATTCAAAGTTTTTGCACTTTAAATATATTTCGGCTGTAGTTATGTTCTAAAACTTATAGTACAAAATTTTTTACATTTATGTATTAAATCATCCCCAAATTTATCAACATTTTTAAAAGGGCGTATAACTGTTTAATGATACTGTAACAATGACAAACAAAAAGAGTTATTTGATCATGACCAAACTTTTATTTTTCAATCAGTCATAGCCAATTATTCATTATTCTTTTTTTTTTTTTTTTTTTACATTTTTATTCTTATAGTTATGTTGCATGTGCAGAAAACAGAATAATATCTCTTAATAATACTTTCTATTGTCCATGACTCCTGTGCCTTTTTTTTGCAAGTGCAAAAGAACAGAAAACAGAACTATACATATAAACAAAACCGTCTTGTGCATCAACTGCAAGTGAAAAGAACAGAAAGCACAAAACAATACAAATGAATAAAACTTTAAAATATTAATGACTCCTGTGCATGTTTTGAAAGTGCTAAAGAACAGAAAACAAAACTATACTTTTAAATAAAACTGTCTTAATGTCCATGGCACTAGTGCATTCATTGCAAGTGCAAAAGAACAGAAGGCAGAAAACAATACACATAAATAAAACTTTATCCCCTTTCTTTTTTGGACTCTTATGGATGGCACAGAGCTTGAAATGGTCTCTATCAGGCGACAACAATCTGGCCACTGGGCAAGTGGGGCAGTGGTGGTGAATGTATGCCTCTTCACGCTCTCCACCCCTGGAGTGAACCTGTGTCCAGCCTACTCTGGTGTCTGGCAGCAAACATCACTCTCTTCTTATCGTAATCCAGCAGGTTCTGCCAACTATATTGCTCACCTAAGCAGAGAGAGCATATAATACAAGGCAAATGAGAAAACAAAACAAGTGGTACACAGCAAAAAGGCCAGAGTTAAATTAACTCTCCAGGGAGTTTATATGATTCCACTCTCAAAAGTGTCAAGTGTTAAAATCAGAGAGTTAAAGTTAATGAGATAATTAGTGATTAACGAAGTGATGATTGATCATTATTGAAGACACCTGATGTTAACAGGCAGAATCACCAAAGGAGAAAACCACATTTTTTAAGCAACCATTGTAGTGGTCAGTGTTTGCATTAGTTGGGCTCTTGACCCTTATGTCATTAACATTAGATCTTGCTGGGCTGCTTTATTTGAGGGAAAACAACCAGGCAAGCCAAGATCACAAGCCATCAGGGGTGATGGTTATGTTTTAATGTAATCATTGCTTGACCTGAATCATTGAACTCTATTTAGAATCAAGTCTCTGAGTTATTTTCCATTAAAGGATCTGTAACTCGGAGATAAGCTTCTAGAAGAGTTCAGTCTATTAACTGTTGTACATATTTAGTCTCATGAGTCCACAAAAAACAAATCTCTCCATCTTTCTTTAAAATATATTCTGGAAGAATTTCTCATAAGTCAAAATTGGGTTGTTTAGACACACACAGACATCAAGAACCAGCGTATGAATCTCAGGAACGGTGACAAACGACGTGTTCAGATAAACAGATCAACTCTGAACTCTCATCATTTATCCTTGCCGCAATGCATGATGGGAGTCATGGATGAGTCCTGATTGGCTACAATACTATTTTTGATGGTCACCGTTGTTGTGGTTCTCACACTGATTCTTCATGTCTGTGTGTCTTAACTAGTTTATTCTCTTTTGTATAGACTTTGATCAAAATACTTTTTTTTTTTTGCTTACATATCTGTCTGATTAAAGATGTGGTTCTCATTCATAGAGTCTATGTAACCAGTGATAAAAACCATAGTCTAACATTTCACAAAGAATTATTGAAAACCTGATTGCCTTTTGTCTGGCTGTTATAACACTGCTACAGCAGCCAAACAATATGAGATTTTACAAACGTTAAGTTCAAGAGCCCAACTAATGCAAACACTGACCACTGTAATGGTTTCTTAAAAAATGTGATTTTCTCCTTTGGTGATTGTGCTTGTTAACATCAGGTGTCTTCAAAAATGATCAATCATCACTTCGTTAATCACTAATTATCTCATTAACTTTAACTCTGCTTCAGTGTTAATTTAACACTCTGATTTTAACACTTAACACTTTTGAGAGTGGACTCATATAAACTCCCTGGAGAGTTAATTTAACTCTGGCCTTTTTGCTGTGTAGTGTTAACATATGACAGGTCAAGAAGAGAAAGTAGAGAAACTGACCTGATGGTTGGTGAGAGCCAGAGATGGCTGATTCCTGAGCTCCACAAGATACTCCGCAAGGCTGTCCACTTTGTCCAGCACAGCAGCACTATCCGAAGCCTGGGAGAAAAATACAAACAAAAAGAAAAAAATGAAATGAACAACATTATGAGTACAGTGAAGTGGGACAAAAAAACAACAACTAATAAATATATATATGTTTTTCTAGATGTTTTTTTTTTGTCAACTTCAGACAAAAAGCTACAGGTCAGCACAAATTATTTTTTTCCCTAGAAATTTAACAATATTACATAAAACATAATTACAAACATACATTCAACAAGATATTTACATACCACAGACTCGTCAGGAGACGCTGAGGCACCTGGCGTGAAGGGGGCATCAGGCTGAGTAAAGGAAGGCACAGGCTGAGTGGAGGACAGAGAGAAGCTTGGGTCATCAGTAAGACTTGACACAAGTGTTTGGTCCTCCCTGAAGCCCTCGTCTTCTTCATCCTCGCCTTCATTCACATCCTCCAGCATGTTCTCTGTCTCTTCTGAGTCAGGGTCCACTACCAGGGGCTGTCCAGTCTGACGCAGGAGGTAGTCAACACCAAGCAGCTCTCCTATGAAAAAAAATAATAATAAAAGAAAACACACAAATACAGGATCAGTCAAAAGTTTGGACACATTACTATTTTTAATGTTTTTGAAAGAAGTGTCTTATGCTCATCAGTCCAGCATTTATTTAATAAAAAATACAAAAAAACATCAATAATATTATAAAATGTTAATAAAGTTTAAATTTACAGTTACATATACTTTAAATTTAATTTATTTCTGTCATCAACACTGAATATATTTAGCAATCATTTTAGAAATCATTAAAAAGTTAAATAAAGAACAGCATTAGAAATATAATAGAAAATCTTCTGTAACAATATACAGTACTGTTCAAAAGTTTTTTTTTTTAAGAAATTAATGCTGTTCTTTTTAACTTTTTAGTCATCAATGAATTCTGCAAAACATATCACAGTTTTCATTAAAAATAAAAATTAATACAAATATGCAGTACAAATTATTTTTCCTGTATTTTTGATCAAATAAATGCAGGCTTAATAAGCCACTTCTTTCAAAAACATTAAATACAGTCATGTGTAAAAATGTTTGACAAATAATGTACACATACATATTCTACAATAAGATACAGGTAACTTTACCTTCTGGTAGAGGCTGTACCACTTCCGCTGCCGTGGTGCTGGTCTGTTGCCTCCAGACGCACAAACCCCAGAGCTGGCAAAAGTCCTCAACCTGGCCATTGACTCGCCTTCACCCATGACCTTGTGGCTCTTTGGCTTAGTGCTCATCTAAATATAATAGGAAAATAATAGTCAGTAATGTGCATTTTGCAGGTATTGGACAACTACACAAATGTTTTTAATTTATTTTTAATGATACAAAGCTAACTAAATAATGGCACCCATTACAACAATACATTATTTTATTGCTTATAAAGAAAAACAAGGTTACACATTTATTTAAAGGTGTTACACTACAATTATACATATAAGTATTTGAATATTAAATTACCATATACAGTTACTAAAGGGGTAAGATTATTGTTTTGTTTGGTTTACAGTTAGTTGAATCCAATTACATATAATTTACTGTTATTACTATAGTAACTACATAAAGCATGTATTAATGACAATGTAAAATAAAGTACATTGTTAGTTAAAAGCTGTGGTTATACATGATATGATAATCAATCTGAGAAAAAAAAAACCAAACAAAGAACATAGTAAGTAAACTTTATAAACCATGTTTAATTTTTGTAAGGGATGTCTATATAACATTGAATTTTCATTTCAATTATTATTTGTAGCACTTGCATCTGTTTATATAAATAGTAATCCATCTGCAAACACAAAACTTGATTACTACATTCACACATAGCAAAATCACATTAAATGATAATTAGAAATGTCTACAACTAAACATATTTTTAAATCCAAATCAAACTTTAAATAGAATAAATGTGTTTACTATGCAAAATTACAGGCAAATGGTGTTTTATATGTGAGATTATAGGCAAATCATGAAAACAAAACATGATTATTACACTTTCACTTTAGTAAAAGCATGGTAAATTACTTGTTTTTTTCATTCATATTTTAATTTATAGTAAGACTGTGTTTACACTTAAAGAACGAGTAAACTGAGTTTAATAAGTACGATTATAGGCACAATTGTGTTTAATATGTGAGATTATAGGCAAGGAAACATGATTACTACACTTTCACTATAGTAAAGCCATGGTAAATGACGACAAACACAAGCACAACGTTTTTTGTTGTTGCTATTCATTCAGATTTTCATTTATAGTAAGACTGTGTTCATACAGTTGTAATCGATCAGCCAAAAACACAACATGGTTACTACGATTCACTATAGTAAAAACACGGTAAACTGTCATAAGGAATGACTGCACTTACAGCTGAAACGCGTTTTTTCCACCATTTAAATAGAACTTAAGAACGTGTAAATAGACTTTAGAAAGTAAGATTACATTTAAACGGTGTTTCATTATGGGCAATTCGCGAGTCAAAAGTTTGTGAACGCCAAACACAGATGAATGACGGACGAAAACGTAACGAGTTACCAATTGAGAACATTGTAAACAGAGAGAAAGAAAGAAGAAAACATGTATTACTTACATTGAAAAGTTATCCTATATTCCGTTCGTCTGATTTTTGAACCTGACTTAGAATGAAACTAAGCATGGTGAGTGGCTCTCAACAAAGGAGCTCGAGCGATGCGATTGGCGCCTCGTCCATTCTCACAATGGACGGCGAGCGACGCAATTGGCTCTCGTCCATTCTCACAATGGACGGCGAGCGACGCGATTGGCTCTCGTCCATTCTCACAATGGACGGCGAGATCGGCGATTGGACGAGGAGACAGCCGCGGAAACAGACGATCCTGCTCCAGGTAGCGCCACAGAGACATACATTGCGCATCTGCTGCCGCGGGATCACGGTTGTAAAAGCAAGGGTTAGGGTTAGGGATTAGAATCGCACGTACTAACAGGCTGTTTTGAAAGATGTTTCCGGAGCTCGCAAAATCCACTTAGCCTGTGCGGAGAATGGGCACGCTGGAGCCCGCCACCCTGTTGGGAAGAAAGAGCGCCAACAGAGCCGCCCAACGTGGGGCTCGAACCCACGACCCTGAGATTAAGAGTCTCATGCTCTACCGACTGAGCTAGCCGGGCTGGTCGTGGTCTCCTTCACCGGGTCGGACGCAGTTTTCATCGGCTCCCAAATGACACAGGCGAAACGGAGGCTCTCGCGTTGTGCAAGACTGTCGAGCCGTCCCGTGGGTAGTGCTTAGAGCAGGCTTAGAGTTTTCTTCTGTCAGTTTTGACCCAATCTGTTATTGGGAAGCGCAGTTTGACCCAGCAGTGCGGGCCAACAACATGTTCTGTCTTGCCGCGTGAAGGCGGTTCAATGCTTTGGTCAGCGTATGGTTGAGATGTGATTTTCCACCAATTTGGGGCACCTTTCTTATGGAAATCAAGGATAAATCTATATAAGGATAAGGATAAATCTTCTATATTTCGGTGGTCTTTTGCAAACACTAGATTTATATGTCAGTTCCAACATAACACCGACTGTTACGCAACAGTCCCGGGATCGTTAATAGTTACGCCTCCAACATTTGCATCGCCCAATCATCGGTAACGTCAGTACATCAGTAAAACAAGGCAAGCCACTGAAGGGACACGGTTAGCTTAATGCTAGCGCTAGCCTGTTACATTGCAGTACAAAAGATATCACTTACCACATAAACAGAGAGATGACTGTGCTGATGATGGTGAATGATGGAGAAATAACTGCGCTGATGATGGCGAATGATTTACAGATCCAGAGTATCACCGAGAAGCAGCTGAACTTGTGTGGTAAGAAGCGCTCCCTCTGCATTATAACTTTACACAGAGCACATGGATCACAGTAATGAGACTAAAATGTCTGCGATACAAAACGGCAGATTCAACAAACCACATATTAAAAGCCGCTAGAGCTCCTAATTAAATAAATATTTTTATCAATGTGCCAGCTATAGAGATGAGCAGCTCTGTGAAACAGCCAATCGGAGCAGAGCTCATTAATATTCATGAAGCTTCCAAAAAAGGCAATAACAGAGCATTTCATTCTAGGGACAAATCCTAGGGTTGTAAATGGTCCTGTAAAACCGTTTCTGGAGATTGTTTGCCCTTTCCTATGCCATATACCTTCTATGCAGATATCAAAGAACAAATTAAAATATTCTCTCAATGCATTTTATGGCAACTTTAAGTTGATAGAACCAGCTGACATCTTATCCTGACATTCTGAATATCAAGGATGGTGACACCCACCAACAAAAATTTAAAAAAAAAAAAAAAAAATCTCAATCATAACGACTCATAAGATTTTTAATCTGATATTTACATTTTTCAGAGACCACTCTGACCATACTCTCTTCTTCTATGCTGCTTAAATGCCACACAGAACGTTCATCAATGGTGTGGAGCATATGAAATAAACCATTACTCCACACCCGATTCACGCTCAGAAAAGAGTATCAAAGCTCATCATCGTAGTTTGGGAGACACTACACTTTTGAAACACATTTCCTAGTTAGAAACTATAGAAATGATCCCTGAAAGTATAGTCTTGACCTCCATTTTGCAAAACCAGCTTAGGCGAGTTCTGACACTTTGAGTCTCAGAGATGGTTACAACCTAACAACAGAGATGAGAAAAGTTACATTTGAAACATCATTAGAGTCCTAAAATTTTGTTTGTAATTTTAGTTGGATGCAGTTTTCATTGGCCCCCAAATTACACAGGCGAAACTGAGGCTCTCGCGTTGTGCGAGACTGTCAACCCGTCCCGTGGGTAGGGCTTAAAGCAGGCTTAGAGATTTCTTCTGTCAGTTTTGACCCAATCTGTTTTTGGGAAGCGCAGTTTGACCCAGCAGTGCGGGCCAACAACATGTTCTGTTTTGCCGCGTGAAGGCGGTTTAATGCTTTGGACAGCGTATGGTTGAGATGTGATTTTCCACCAATTTGGGGCACCTTTCTTATGGAAATCAAGGATGATTTCATGGGAAATGGCAAACTGGTGTAGCGTTTGGCTAATAAGCTAAAGCTACAAAGGATGTACCGGTGCCCCGTCGTCCGAGCAGAATCCACATTCGGCCGTAATCGGAGGTTACTACTAACGTTGGATTGTGTCTCATAGGGAGTTTGGCGCAGGGCCTCAGTGGAAAACAGGCCCTCGGCGGCTGAAACAAAAGACGAAGAATGCATCCACATGCACATGAATCAGGAATGTTAAATAAAGAAACCCCGCCGGATGACGAGGTGGTCCAGTGGTTAAGGCGGTGGAAGGCTAATACATTGTGCTCGACACGCATTCGAAGCTTTAGCGCCACTGAGAGGCCACCGGACCAGACAGGCCCAACATGTTTACGATGGGTAACGGTGAGCTGTAATTGCGTTGCAGTTTAACGATACTTGTCTTGAGAACATATTGACAAAACAACAAACCTTCTGGCTCTGGCGCACTATCATCAGCAGACCGTTTTTTTGGCGAGGAAAAAAAACCCTAAACGAAACAAGGCTATATTTCTCAACAAAACTCTAAGCCTCCAGAGAGACTAGCAAAAATTGCCAAAGATAACTGTATTTCAAGTCATCCTGGCGGGGTATTGGGTAAAGTTTTCAACCAGCAATGATCGCGCCTCGGACAAACCTCATAGGCTACAATATTGCCTCTGCGAAAGAATGCAGGCGACGGTCGTGACCTTTTTCTGCACCTACGTGGATGTGAACCGACAAGGTGGTAGCAAGCTTTAAACTGCCGCACAAACAGTCTCCTGCCACGGGTTGCTGCACCGTGTTTCTACGGAACAGATTAGAGGTGTGTAAAAGACGGCTCATTCACTATTCCCTCTGTGCTCAAAACAGCCAGCTGAAAGCACGGCAGCAGCAGCTGAAAAGGTCCGCAGCATGGCCTATCTCGGTCAGCAAGGGGACGGGGTGGCCGAGTGGTTAAGGCGATGGACTGCTAATCCATTTTGCTCTGTGCAATGGTTGGAATCCATTCTTGTCGTTCGGTTCCTTTAGCACTGGACCTTAATCCGGGTCCTGGGGACCCCATGCTAAACTTTTTGTGTGTCCTCCTTATCTAACACACTCAGTTCAGTTCTTTGAGTTCTCTACTAATGAACTGATGATCTGAATCAGGAGTGCTAAATAAAAAATGTCACGTAAAATGACGAGGTGGCCGAGTGGTTAAGGCGATGGACTGCTAATCCATTGTGCTCTGCACGCGTGGGTTCGAATCCCATCCTCGTCGTTCGGCTCCTTTAGCAGTAATCCTCGGTCCTGGGGACCCCACTCTGCGCTTTTTGTGTCTTCCTTATCTGACACACTCAGTTCAGTTCACTGAGTGCTCTACTAATGAGCCGATGGTCTGAATCGGGAGTGTTAAATAAAAGGACCACGGAAAGTGACGGGGTGGTCGAGTGTTTAAGGCGATGCAAGGCTAATCCGTTGTGCTAGGCTCACCTTGGTTTGTGTGGGTTTGAATCCCGTCCTCTTCATTTGATGATTTAGCACCACTGAGAGCCCACCAGAACAGACAGGCCCAACCTGTTTACGATGGGTAGCGGTGAGCTGTGATTGTGCTGTAGTTTAATGATACCTGCAGCGAAGTCTTGAGAGCATATTGAAAAAACAACAAATCTTCTGGCTCCGGCACGCTATGATCTGTAGACACCTCTTTGACGAGGACCAACAACCAGCCACTCTAACAAAACGAAGCAAAACTTTGTTTTTCAAGAAGCGTCCAGAGAGACCGGCAAAAACTGAGAAGCTGACTGTATTTCAAATCATCCAGATGGGATATCGGGGAAAGTTTACAACCAGCAATGATCACACCTCAGATAAACCACACAAGCTACAACATTGCCTCTGCGATAGAATACCGGTGACGGTCGTGACCTTTTCTTGCAGCTACGTGGATGTGATCCGACAAGGTGATAGCAAGCTGGATGAGCCCCAGAGACAGATCATCAGTGAAGACCTCTTCACCTAGACGGCCATCGACGCAAGACTGTGAAAACCAGATCCTCTCCAATCTGACACTGTGGCAACATGGAACTTTTGCATCTACATTAAAATTAGTCTGTTTGTTCTTATTCTGAGGTCACCGTAGCCGCCATATCCATTCTGTATTCCGATTAGATGGTCACTGCAGTCCCCCGGATCCAGTCCGTACCAAGAGCAGATGGTGGATCAGCACCTTCAGCCGAATGTCAGCGGATACCATGTCAACAAGATGAGCCCCAGAGACAGATCATCAGTAAAGAATGAATCCACATGCCACAGCAAACTCGAGCTGGTGAAAATGTTCACCAAACACCCGCCGCTGACTTCTTTTAAAAGAAGCCAGCTTATTGAAGGTGCACAGGATAAACGCCCTGAGAAAGCTGTGCCTCGCAACCCTAAGAATGGCATAGGCGCTAGTGGACACCTGACGCGCGTGCAAAACACCGGCATTTCACACGTCCCTGGGTGGGCTCGAACCACCAACCTTTCGGTTAACAGCCGAACGCGCTAACCGATTGCGCCACAGAGACAGACATTGCGCATCTGCTGCCGCGGGATCACGGTTGTAAAAGCAAGGGTTAGGGTTAGGGATTAGAATCGCACGTACTAACAGGCTGTTTTGAAAGATGTTTCCGGAGCTCGCAAAATCCACTTAGCCTGTGCGGAGAATGGGCACGCTGGAGCCCGCCAACCTGTTGGGAAGAAAGAGCGCCAACAGAGCCGCCCAACGTGGGGCTCGAACCCACGACCCTGAGATTAAGAGTCTCATGCTCTACCGACTGAGCTAGCCGGGCTGGTCGTGGTCTCCTTCACCGGGTCGGACGCAGTTTTCATCGGTTCCCAAATGACACAGGCGAAACGGAGGCTCTCGCGTTGTGCAAGACTGTCGAGCCGTCCCGTGGGTAGTGCTTAGAGCAGGCTTAGAGTTTTCTTCTGTCAGTTTTGACCCAATCTGTTATTGGGAAGCGCAGTTTGACCCAGCAGTGCGGGCCAACAACATGTTCTGTCTTGCCGCGTGAAGGCGGTTCAATGCTTTGGTCAGCGTATGGTTGAGATGTGATTTTCCACCAATTTGGGGCACCTTTCTTATGGAAATCAAGGATAAATCTATATAAGGATAAGGATAAATCTTCTATATTTCGGTGGTCTTTTGCAAACACTAGATTTATATGTCAGTTCCAACATAACACCGACTGTTACGCAACAGTCCCGGGATCGTTAATAGTTACGCCTCCAACATTTGCATCGCCCAATCATCGGTAACGTCAGTACATCAGTAAAACAAGGCAAGCCACTGAAGGGACACGGTTAGCTTAATGCTAGCGCTAGCCTGTTACATTGCAGTACAAAAGATATCACTTACCACATAAACAGAGAGATGACTGTGCTGATGATGGTGAATGATGGAGAAATAACTGCGCTGATGATGGCGAATGATTTACAGATCCAGAGTATCACCGAGAAGCAGCTGAACTTGTGTGGTAAGAAGCGCTCCCTCTGCATTATAACTTTACACAGAGCACATGGATCACAGTAATGAGACTAAAATGTCTGCGATACAAAACGGCAGATTCAACAAACCACATATTAAAAGCCGCTAGAGCTCCTAATTAAATAAATATTTTTATCAATGTGCCAGCTATAGAGATGAGCAGCTCTGTGAAACAGCCAATCGGAGCAGAGCTCATTAATATTCATGAAGCTTCCAAAAAAGGCAATAACAGAGCATTTCATTCTAGGGACAAATCCTAGGGTTGTAAATGGTCCTGTAAAACCGTTTCTGGAGATTGTTTGCCCTTTCCTATGCCATATACCTTCTATGCAGATATCAAAGAACAAATTAAAATATTCTCTCAATGCATTTTATGGCAACTTTAAGTTGATAGAACCAGCTGACATCTTATCCTGACATTCTGAATCTCAAGGATGGTGACACCCACCAACAAAAATGTAAAAAAAAAAAAAAAAAAAAAAGATAAAAAAAGTAGTTTCATCAGATATACACCAATTATGAGCCAAACAGTCAATCGCAGCTACTCACAAGATTTTTAATCTGATATTTACAACTTTCAAAGACCACTCTGATCATACTCTCTTCTTCTATGCTGTATAAACGCCACACAGAACGTTCATCAATGGTGTGGAGCATATGAAATAAACCATTACTCCACACCCGACTCACGCTCACAAAAGAGTATCAAAGCTCATCATCGTAGTTTGGGAAACACCACACTTTTGAAACACACTTCTTAGTTAAAAACTATAGAAATGATCTCTGAAAGCATAGTCTTGACCTCCATTTTGCAAAACCAGCTTAGGCGACTTCTGACACTTTGAGTCTCAGAGATGGTGACAACCTAACAACAGAGATGAGAAAAGTTACATCTGAAACATCATTAGAGTCCTAAAATTTTTTTTTGTAATTTTAGTCGGATGCAGTTTTCATCGGCCCCCAAATTACACAGGCGAAACTGAGGTTCTCGCGTTCTGCGAGACTGTCAACCCGTCCCGTGGGTAGGGCTTAAAGCAGGCTTAGAGATTTCTTCTGTCAGTTTTGACCCAATCTGTTTTTGGGAAGCGCAGTTTGACCCAGCAGTGCGGGCCAACAACATGTTCTGTTTTGCCGCGTGAAGGCGGTTCAATGCTTTGGACAGCGTATGGTTGAGTTGTGATTTTCCACCAATTTGGGGCACCTTTCTTATGGAAATCAAGGATGATTTCATGGGAAATGGCAAACTGGTGTAGCGTTTGGCTAATAAGCTAAAGCTACAAAGGATGTACCGGTGCCCCGTCGTCCGAGCAGAATCCACATTCGGCCGTAATCGGAGGTTACTACTAACGTTCGATTGTGTCTCATAGGGAGTTTGGCGCAGGGCCTCAGTGGAAAACAGGCCCTCGGCGGCTGAAACAAAAGACGAAGAATGCATCCACATGCACATGAATCAGGAGTGTTAAATAAAGAAACCCCGCAAGATGACGAGGTGGTCCAGTGATTAAGGCGGTGGAAGGCTAATACATTGTGCTCGACACGCATTGGAAGCTTTAGCGCCACTGAGAGCCCACCGGACCAGACAGGACCAACCTGTTTACGATGGGTAACGGTGATCTGTAATTGCGCTGCAGTTTAACGATACCTGTCTTGAGAACATATTGACAAAACAACAAGCCTTCTGGCTCTGGCGCTCTATCATCAGTAGACAGCTTTTTGGCGAGGAAAAAAACCCCTAAACGAAACAAGGCTATATTTCTCAACAAAACTCTAAGCCTCCAGAGAGGCTAGCAAAAATTGCCAAAGCTAACTGTATTTCAAGTCATCCTGGCGGGGTATTGGGTAAAGTTTTCAACCAGCAATGATCGCGCCTCGGATAAACCTCATAGGCTACAATATTGCCTCTGCGAAAGAATGCCAGCGACGGTCGTGACCTTTTCGTGCACCTACGTGGATGTGAACCGACAAGGTGGCAGCAAGCTTTAAACATGACGCACAAACAGTCTCCTGGCACGGGTTGCTGCACCGTGTTTCCACGGAACAGATTAGAGGTGTGTAAAAGACGGCTCATTCACTATTCCCTCTGTGCTCAAAACAGCCTGCTGAAAGCACGGCAGCAGCATCTGAAAAGGTCCGCAGCATGGCCTGTCTCGGTCAGCAAGGGGACGGGGTGGCCGAGTGGTTAAAGCGATGGACTGCTAATCCATTGTGCTCTGTGCAATGGTTGGAATCCCATTCTTGTCGTTCGGTTCCTTTAGCACTGGACCTTAATCCAGGCCCTGGGGACCCCATGCTAAACTTTTTGTGTGTCCTCCTTATCTAACACACTCAGTTCAGTTCTTAGAGTTCTCTACTAATGAACTGATGATCTGATGATCTGAATCAGGAGTGCTAAATAGAAAATGCCACGTAAAATGACGAGGTGGCCGAGTGGTTAAGGCGATGGACTGCTAATCCATTGTGCTCTGCACGCGTGGGTTCGAATCCCATCCTCGTCGTTCGGCTCCTTTAGCAGTAATCCTCGGTCCTGGGGACCCCACTCTGCACTTTTTGAGTGTCCTCCTTATCTGACACACTCAGTTCAGTTCACTGAGTGCTCTACTAATGAGCTGATGGTCTGAATCGGGAGTGTTAAATAAAAGGACCACGGAAAGTGACGAGGTGGTCGAGTGGTTAAGGCGATGCAAGGCTAATCCGTTGTGCTCGGCACACCTTGGTTGGTGTGGGTTTGAATCCCATCCTCTTCATTTGATGATTTAGCACCACTGAGAGCCCACCGGAACAGACAGGCCCAACCTGTTTACGATGGGTAGCGGTGAGCTGTAATTGTGCTGTAGTTTAACGATACCTGCAGCGAAGTCTTGAGAACATATTGACAAAACAACAAATCTTCTGGCTCCGGCACGCTATGATCTGTAGACACCTCATTGACGAGGACCAACAACCAGCCACTCCAACAAAACGAAGCAAAACTATCTTTTTCAAGAAGCGTCCAGAGAGACCGGCAAAAACTGTCGAAGCCGACTGTATTTCAAATCATCCCGATGGGATATCGGGGGAAAGTTTTCAACCAGCAATGATCACACCTCAGATAAACCACACAAGCTACAACATTGCCTCTGCGATAGAATACCGGTGACGGTCGTGACCTTTTCGTGCACCTACGTGGATCTGAACCGACAAGGTGGTAGCAAGCTGGATGAGCCCCAGAGACAGATCATCAGTGAAGACCTCTTCACCTGGACGGCCATCGACGCAAGACTGTGAAAACCAGATCCTCTCCAATCTGACACTGTGGCAACATGGAACTTTTGCATCTACATTAATATTAGTCTGTTTCTTCTTATTCTGAGGTCACCGTAGCCGCCAGATCCATTCTGTATTCCGATCAGATGGTCACTGCAGTCCCCCGGATCCAGTCCGTACCAAGAGCAGATGGTGGATCAGCACCTTCAGCCGAATGTCAGCGGATACCATGTCAACTAGATGAGCCCCAGAGACAGATCATCAGTAAAGAATGAATCCACATGCCACAGCAAACTCAAGCTGGTGAAAATGTTCATCAAACACCCGCCGCTGACTTCTTTTAAAACAAGCCAGCTTATTGAAGGTGCACAGGATAAACGCCCCCTGAGAAAGCTGTGCCTCGCAACCCTAAGAACGGCATAGGCGTTAGTGGACACCTGACGCGCGTGCAAAACAGGAAAAGGAAGGAGGAGGAAGGAGGGGAAGGAGGTGGAAAAAGAGAAAAAGAAAGAAAATAGAGAGAAAAAAGGAAAAAATGAGGAGAAAAGAAATGATCACAGGCTTCCCAGTTCATATTACACTGTTGCCATACATTGAAGTATTTACTGAATCCTTTATTTATCAGTAATTATCACATAAATGATGTCCAAATGAATGAAATTATTATTACAAATGACAAATTAATATTTTATTAGATTTATATGGCAATTTACTATGCTTCAGTATTTGTATTTCATCTTTGAAAGCATCTCTTTGTGCTAATTTTATGAGCGTGATGCTTGCATTTCTCATGTCTTCAACATTTATGGGTTTAACTTTCTTGTCTCTCGCCAGTTGCTGGATACGAGCGACAACTTTCAATGCAGTGTGCCATTTCGACAATCTACTGAATCTCTCTAGAAAATGATCATCATCATTTGCTACATTTGTTTGTAGCACTTGTGTTGTCCTGATTTCAGGGTCGCCAACCAGAAGCTCAGGAGTTGTCTTTGCTGTGACAATTTCTCTTTCCCAGAGAAACTTCGTTCCAGTGAGCCAATTTGAAGTGATCAGCTCTGACACCTTGAGGCCCCTGGAAGCGTGATCTGCAGGATTTTGTTCGGTGTCTATGTAGTGCCACTGTTCAGGGTTAGTCGCCTCTCTAATTCTTTGGACTCGATTCGCTACAAAAACGTGAAATCTACGGGCTTCATTGTTAATGTAGCCTAAGACTACTTTTGAATCGGTCCAGAAATATTCTTGGTCAATTTTGAGCTCCAGCTCCTCCTTTAACATGCTACTGACTGCTGAAGAGATCACCACAGCTGTTAACTCAAGCCTGGGTATAGTCACGATTTTGGTGGGCGCAACTCTTGCTTTGCCAATGACAAAAGAGCAGTGCACTTTATCTTCACTCAACACTCGAATATATGAGCACTGACCATAGCCATGGCTACTCGCATCTGAAAAGTGATGGAGTTCGATCCTCTGAACAGTCCCTAGGTGTTCAGGAGCAAAACATCTTGCTATCTGGAGATCGTGCAGGTTCTTCAACTCATTTAGCCAGCTACTCCATTGCGGCATTAACTCTCTGGGAAGTGGGTCATCCCACTCAATGCCCCTTTGGCACATTTCCTGTAGTACTTTCTTTCCTAATAGAAGGAAGGGAGCCAAGAATCCTAACAGATCAAACACAGATGCGACGGTTGAGAGGATTCCTCGCCGTGTTGCTGGTTTCTCATCCAGTGTTACTTTAAATGAAAAGGTGTCACTATTTACACTCCACTTTACTCCCAACACAGTCTGGACTGGGAATTCATTTGAACCAAGCTCCACATCCTGAATTTCGCTGGCTCGTTCACTGACAGGGACAGACTCCATAACCCTTTTGTTGTTCGAGATGAACTTGTGTAGGCGCAATTTCCCTTTTGCACACACATTTCGGGCTTCTTGGACAAGTTTGATAGCAGTGTCCACATTTTTCACACTAATGAGCCCATCATCAATGTAGAAATTAGTTTTGATGAAACTGGCTGCTGCAGGATACTCTCTTTCGTTTTGACATGCAAGATACTTCATTCCGTAATTCGCGCAGCCAGGAGATGATGCTGCTCCGAAAAGGTGGACTTTCATGCGATACTCCTTTGGCTCTGATCTTGTATCGCCATTTTCCCACCACAGGAACCGTAAGTAATCTCTGTCTTCCTGGCTTACATGGAACCTGTGAAACATCCTTTCCACATCACAGATAATGGTGATTGGATATTTGCGGAACCTGCAGAGTACGCCTGATTGTCCATTAGTGAGATCTGGTCCCGTTAGCAAGTGATCATTCAACGCCGTGCCACCATATTTAGCAGAGCAGTCGAACACAACTCTAATTTTCTCTGGCTTTCTAGGGTGATATACCCCCTGGTGAGGAATATACCAGACGTTTCCTACTTTGGGTTGGTGTTCAGCGCTCTCTGCATCACCATCCTTGAAGACACCTTCCATGAACTTTACATAATCATCCTTGAATTTCTGGTCTTTCTCAAATCTTCCTTTCAGACGCTTCAGTCGCACCAGAGCCAGCTGCTTATTTTCAGGTAACTGTGGGCGTGTCTTAAAGGGGAGGGGCATCTCAAGGTGTCCCTCTGAATTCTGATTAATTTTCTCATTTAGAAGTTGCGTGAACTGTATATCATCTTGTGATATGCTCCTTTCCCTTGGGCTTGTATCTCTAAAGTCTGATTCAAGGGCTCTGATGACTGAGGTAGGTGTTAGTATCGGGAGTTCCTTAACAGATACACGATGGCACAGGCCTGTAACTTCAGTCGACTTGGCAAACTGCGGTGGACAGCCAACTATGCTCCAACCCAAGTCTGTCTTGACTGCAAATGGTTCTTCATCACCTCCTGTGATGACTTGGCGTGGTGCCAAAGCTCTTGAGCAATCATAACCTATCAAGAGTCCGACCTTACAATTCAGCAGCGTTGGAATTTCCTGAGCAATTTCATTCAGATGACTCCACCTTCTAGCGGTTTCCGGAGTAGGAATGTGGGAAAGTTCAAGTGGAATGAAGTCTCTGGTATAGGCAGGTGGCAAACTGATTAGGCCATGGGAGTGAAACCCCCTAACTCTGAGCCCACAAACTCTTTCACTTTGAACAATTGAATCCTTTCCCATCATTGTGGTAAGCTTTAACTTTACTGGCTCTGAAATCACCCCCATCCTCTCACACAACTCTTGATCCACAAAGGTGTTGCTGCTTTGCATATCCAAAAGAGCGTAAACTAAGGTCTCTCTATCAGGAGTGGAAGTTGAAGAAATCCATACAGGCACTATCATTGATGTACTCCCACCATCTCCACTGTCTACGCAACAGGAAAGAGAAGATGTGTTTTGTTCAGCTTGCATTGTGTGCGAAACTGTTACTGCTGTAGAAGAAGGACGGTCTTCATGAAGTGGTGTTGGATGATGTTTCTTGCATATACTACAAGTAGCTTTATTCCTTCAGTCCTTTGAATTGTGTCCTTTCCTAAGACAGCCAAAACATAGGTTATTGTCTTATATGAACTTTCTCTTGTCCTCCACAGACTTACTGGTGAACGTTTGGCATTTGTGGATGGAGTGGCTCTCTCCACAACACCTGCAAGTGACTGGGTTTGAACATGAAGGCAGAGTGTTAACTCTATTGGATCTGTTAGAATCAACTGAGTTGCTTACTCCAACACTGTATGATTTTGACACTATTCTTGATTTATCTGACGCTTTCACATTAGTGATGAACGCATTAGCCTTTGAGCGCTTGACTTCTCTAGATGGCTTTTCTTCAGAGAGCTTCAGGGCGTGAAAGGATGTTACAGGGTTGCATGCTATTTCTGCTTCCTGTGCCACAAAATCAGCAAACTCCTTGAAAGTAGGGTACTCTTCCGCTCGTTTCAGCTGCATTGTTACATGCCGATTCCAACGAGACGTCAGCCAATCAGGTAGTTTTTGTAGCATTTTCTGATTTTCTTCACAGTCGTTTAACACCTGAAGCCCTTTGATGTGTGGCATAGCATTGCTGCATGCTGTCATAAAATCACTGAATTGTCTCAATTTAACAGACTCTCTCGAACCAATCTTGGGCCAGTTATTCAGTTTTTCTCTGAACGCACGCTGAATTACAAATGGATGGCCATACCGAGAATTCAGTGCTTCCCATGCTTGATCATAGGCTTCGTTGTCTTTTCTGTAGAAGGTTCCTTCCAACACAGATTGTGTTCACTGCTGACATACTTTTGTAGGTAGAACAACTTATCGGCTGGATTTGTGCATCGCCGTTCTATTAATGCCTTGAAACTTGCTCTCCACTCTAAGAACTTGAGTGGGTCCCCTGAGAAAACTAAGGGCTCAGGTGCAGGAAGTCTGCTGAGAACCATTGTGTCATGTAAGGCTTGTACTATTGATGCTTCACCATTAGTATGGCTTGTCTGTTTCTCGTTATCTGTTTTGCATGCTTGTTCTTCTTTAATTTCCTTAGATGCTACTTCTAGAGGACAATTGGCTACCTCAATGCTTGCTGCTATACTATCATTACAGAACTCACCCGAGTCAGCTTCTGAGTATAAGAAAGAGAGTCAACAGGGCCGCCCAACATGGAGAGTCTCATGCTCTACCGACTGAGCTAGCCGGGCTGGTCATGGTTTACTTCACTGGGTCGGACGCAGTTTTTATCGGCCCCCAAATTACACAGGAGAAACGGAGGCTCTTGCGTGGTGCGAGACTGGCTTAGAGCAGGCTTACAGTTTTCTTCTGTCAGTTTTGACCCAATCTGTTTTTGGGAAGCGCAGTTTGACCCAGCAGTGCGGGCCAACAACATGTTCTGTTTTGCCGCGTGAAGGCGGTTCAATGCTTTGGACAGCGTATGGTTGAGATGTGGTTTTCCACCAATTTGGGGCACCTTTCTTATGGAAATCAAGGTTAAATCTATATAAGGATAAGGATAAACCTTCTATTTTCGGTGGTCTTTTGCAAACACTAGATTTATATGTCAATTCCAACATAGGGAGTTTGACGTAGGGCCTCAGACTGCAGTGTTGAGGATGAGGTTCCAGTGTTACCACTTTTCCTGCCTAAACGAATCACAGGAGCACAGCTTGTAATGGACAGGATCTATTCCCCCTTGCAGCTCTTTCAGCTTATTTTACCAGCTCTGTGGTAGACACAATTGTAAAAAATACAAACGCCTTTGCAAGAATGATATCAGAGGCTGGAAAACGTTTCCTGTGGTTGCCTTTAAAAGCACAAGAATTTTATTCATACATTGCACTTGTGGTTTACATCGGGCTCCTTGGTGCCAAAAATATTGGTGATTACTGGTCGGGAAAAGAAATCTACCGCTTACCCTTCCCAAGATTGGTTATGTCCAGGTCCAGATTTCAGGCCATTTCCTGGAACCTGCATCTTTGTGATCCTGAGGGTGATCAAGAAAACACGCGAAAAAAGGGGATTCAAGCCTACGACAGACTTTTCAAAATCAAGCCCCTGTACGACAGCATCATCACAGCATGCAAAACTTGCTTCCATCCAGACAGACAGCTGGCAGTGGATGAAAGGATGGTGGATTGAAGTCATGTCAAGTTGGTGGATTCAAGTCATGTCAAGTCAAGTCAAGTCACCTTTATTTATATAACCCTTTTAACAATACAGATTGTGTCAAAGCAACTGCACAGTATTTAAACAGCATCAATGTGTGTAATTAACGCATTATTAAATTTATTAGTAAATTTATTAGTACATAATCAATTTTCAGTAAAAGGCAGTTCATCAATGAATTCAGTGATATCATCGTCCTGTTCAGTTCAAATAATATACGATATCGCTGAAAAAATTTCCCCAACTATGAAAGCCAGAGGCAACAGCGGCAAGGAACCAAAACTCCACAGGTGACAGAAATGGAGAAAAAAACCTTGGGAGAAACCAGGCTCAGTCGGGGGACCAGTTCTCCTCTGGCCAGACGAAACCAGCAGTTTGTACCAATGTCTGATTGTAGAGAACTCATCAGGATCCCGTGGTGTAGCACCGATGGCCATCTAGTTTGGCGAGGTCTTCATTGATGATCCGTCTCTGGAGCTAATCTGTTTGACAACCTCGGCTATTAAAGTCATCTCCAGGTGGTGATCCATGATCTAAGCTGGGTACGGACTGGATCTGGGGGACTGCAATGACCATCTGATCTGGATACATGCTGGGTCTGGCGGCTACGGGGACCTCGGAATAAGAATGAAACAGACTAATATTGCTCCTCCTGTGCAGGCCTGCTATTACAACCAACTTCCAGCATCCCTTCAGCTCAAGCTAGGCAATTTTTGGGGGTCACCTGGCTGCTGTCTTGCAATTATTAGCCTTTTTGGGGAGCATTTATAGGGTTTGGGCCAAATTCCGAGCACGGACCCTCTCCCGGACAGCACGCCAGATACGCCTACCCTTTTGCTCAGTTTATTACCCGTAAGAGTGAACTTTTGAAAGAAAGACATGAAATTTTTGCACTAAACTCACTAGGTGAGTTTAAGTTGTAACAATACCCCACAGAGCGCCAAATTCATTTGAAATGGGAGATTTCTTTTTTTTTATGAAAGAATGTATGAACGTAGTAAACTCACACACAGCCACCATTTACAAACCAAGTGTATTAGACAAATAATAATTACAAAGTGTCAGAGCAAGTTAAATTAGTGCAATACAATGGTGTGTGTGTGTGTATAGTCAATTCAAGATGAAAATTTCAAGATGAAATTGGATCCCATTAAACTCCTGTAGAAATGATCATACAGCAGATTTAGGCCTTGTCCTGTAAGACAATCCTCTAAGACCATTCCTAATACAATCCTTGAGGAATGGATCCAAGATATGATTATTACCTTCCACCTTGAGCCTTCCACAAAGCCGCCAATGTTGGTGGTAGAAGTGAGAAAGTAACTGACGTGTGCAAATTAAATCCATGCACACTGATGTTAAAATTCTAACAGTGTCTTTCATTGTGCTTCAATCCAAAAGCCACAGCCATATCACCCTGCAGCCCAAGATTGGTTGCTCACTGAAGCTAAGCAGGGCTGAGCCTGGTCAGTACCTGGATGGGAGACCTCCTGGGAAAACTAGGTTGCTGTTGGAAGAGGTGTTAGTGAGGCCAGCAGGGGGTGCTCACCCTGTGGTCTATGTGGGTCCTAATGCCCCAGTATAGTGATGGGGACACTATACTGTAAAAAGCACCGTCCTTCGGATGAGACGTTAAACCGAGGTCCTGACTCTCTGTGGTCACAAAAAATCCCATGGCACTTCTCGTAAAGAGTAGGGGTGTAACCCCCGGTGTCCTGGCCAAATTCCCTCCACTGGCCCTATTCAATCATGGCCTCCTAATAATCCCCTTCCATTAAATTGGCTATATCACTCTCTCCTCTCCACCTGTAGCTGGTGTGTGGTGAGCGCACTGGCGCCGTTGTACTGTGGCTGCCGACGCATCATCCAAGTGGATGCTGCACACTGGTGGTGGTTGAGGAGAGATCCCCCATATGATTGTAAAGCGCTTTGGGTGTACGGAAATACACATGAAAGCGCTATACAAATGCATCATTCATTCATTCATTCATTCATTCAAAAAAACAGTGCACTTTCTCTGAGCTCTACCTTCAATTCATGATATACAAATGTGAAGTTCTTACATTGGAGACAGAGCAAACACATTGTCCATAGTCCATTTCATTCCTTACATGTTTATGCAGTAAGCTCAGCCAAACACAATATAGCTAGTTGACACGGTAAAGTGTACCATGGACAAAACACAGTGCTCTAAAATGTGTATTAGAATTTCTATCATTGTAAGAGCCCTGTATAGGATTCTTATTGGAATTCTTTAGGATTGTTTTGACAAGGGAACATTTTGCAGATTCTGAAAGGGGGATGTAAACTTTTGACATTAACTGTAATTGTAGTTGCAACAATGTGGTTCCCGAGAAACAAAGAGGTGTATTTTCGTAGAGTAATTTACAACAGCTTTGATTGTGGCCAATCAGAATCAAGGACCGGAACTCTCTGTTCTAGACAATTTGTTTGAAACACTGTCCATGCTAAGGGGATCTGTTAGGCTTCTCTTTATTGTGAATTTTCATGTGGTTGTCAAGGCTTCCTTTTTGACTATAAACTGTTTCCACACTGTTTGCATGTGTAAGGCTTCTCTCCAGTGTGAACTCTCATGTGAATGTTAAGGTTTCCTTTTACAGTGAAACTCTTTCCACACTGTTTGCATGTGTAAGGCTTCTCTCCGGTGTGAAATCTCATGTGTTTGTTAAGGTTTCCTTTATCAGTGAAACTTTTTCCACACTGTTGGCATGAGTAAGGCTTCTCTTCAGTGTGAATTCTCATGTGCCTTTTAAGGTGTCCTTGTTGTTTGAAACTCTTTCCACACTGACAGCAAGTGAAAATACTCATAGTTCCTGTCTTTTGAGCTGTTTTTTGTTTAGAAATCTTTTCAGACTCTAAGGAACAAACAGATTTTTCTCCAGATATGAAATTATGAAGATTCTCAAACTGATCTTTCTCTTCAGTTTCATTCAGTACTTCTCTCTCCTCTTTCAGCGCTGTTAGGTCTAAGTTGGAAAAACAAAGGGATAAAAGTTAACCCCAGTTTAATGGCACAAAGCAGTTAACATCACAACATGTAGATACATATAACAGTAGTTCAAACCAATAAGTGTTAAGTTTTCCACAAAAAGTAATTTACCATTCTATCTTTTAGGCCTGGTCCACACTAACGCCTGTTTCACAAAGCCAAAGCCTTCTGAGCTAGCTTGAGATCAAATGTGGGTCATGTTCTTTGAAGTTATATAGTTCTCCACTGTAGTCTACAAGCTTTGCACATGTAGCTCTTCAAAGTTAGCCTGAAGTTGTTAATCAACACATGCTCATAGTTTCACAAAAAATACATACAAATTCTCATTAGATCACATTGCACATACACAACTAGTGCATCTAAAAAAAAATAGAATATCATGAAAAAGTTCTATATTTGTTGCAATTTAATTCAAAAAAGCAAACTTTTTTTATTCTAGATTCATTGCACACAAACTGAAATGTTGCTAGATATTTTTTGATGTATTATTCTGATGCCTGGGCTTCAAAAACGCCTCAGCAGTGCCACAGGATTATTGCCTCCATGTCACGCCGCATTGAAGCCGTAGTTTGTGTAAAAGGAGCCCCAACCAATTATTAAGTGAATAATTAAATCTACTTCAGAGATCTTGAACATTTCTGTTTTGTATATCTTTTTGATCTTTGGAAAAAATATTCAAATTTTTTGAGGGACTGATTTTTTGTATATATATTTTTAGGTTGTATCAATCTGAATTAAAACTAAAAAAAAAAAACTCTTGAAATATTTCAGTTTGTTTGCAATGAATCTAGAATATAAGAAAGTTTCCTTTGAATAATTAAATTACAAAAAATAAAGAACTTTTCCATGAAATTCTATTTTTTTGAGACACACTTGTACACATGCAAACAGAAAACATATTTAAAATGCATAAAAAGTAAAAATAAATAAATAAAAATCACAGGAAAAGGTTATATAAAATACATTTTCACTACTTGTACAGAAGGCCCTCAATTAAACTAGTATGTATATAGTTAGTTTATTCGCATTACCCACTTTATCCAGTGTGTGGCAGTATACCCTCATTTATCTTAGACGCAAGTATTGCATCAGCCGTAGCTGCGATTGCGTTATGAGGATATTACCATAAGCTCCGGTCAGGTGTGGACTGTTGGCACTTGATTCCTGCTAAATTACCGCTGTTCTGTGTAAATTGGAACTACAGAAAGAAATCCCTGTATGCCATACCATGCTGATTCTGAATCCTAATCATCCAAGTAAACCTACATCAACCTGATTCTGTCTCCCTGAGTCGTGACTGACATCCTGTAGCGAATACAGTTTATTACCAGCCAACCAAGTCATTCCTATCCCTTCTTTACATTGTGGTCCTTCGAGCCGGATGTGATTTGCTACAGTGACAGTATGGTTGATGAGCATCAAAGAGGAACTGTTCCAGTGTCTGTAAGACCAAAACGCCAGACACGTCACCCTGCCTACTTTGATGATTTTGAAGTGGACTATGGAGGACCACGGCCATGTGATGAACATCCTCCTCCTTTAAGCACAGCACGGTATGAGCGCATACATGAACATGAATCCAGTGAGAGCAGGGGAGGTACACAACAGAGGGCACATCGTACCCCATCTAGAGACCAAAACCCCTTATCAGAGTTGGCATCATATTCTTGCCTTCCAGTTCCAAGGTCCCAGTCCCTTACAGCCTCTCAGTATCAGACTGACACTAGAAAGCTACCTGAATCTTCTACTCCTTTCCATGGTCAGACAGCTAATGTTATGCCTGCCCCCCCCACAGTGGTCTCAAGGGTCAAATAAGTTCCAGTGCTCCACCTACCTTGCACCAAAAAGATGCTTTATTTGACTCCCATGTTTCTCCTTCATATGTGGTTTCCTCTGAGCTGTATTCACCATCAGGTAGGGCTCCACATTATTCCGTCAGTGCTGTGAGTCATGGTGCAAATGACCCAAGTTACCCACCTCAGCAGCGGAGAGCCTCCCTGACTGAGCCGTACAGCATGATGGTTATGATTGACAAAATGATGGGTCAGTTGCAGCTTATGAGAGACGAAGTTGTCTCAAAGCATGGCACCCCTAGCAGATCACCTCCCAGACCGCCTCAGCCTTATAAGGAGCCACCTCCTGTGCATTATGAATATCCCGTCCAACATGCACCATATGCTGCTGATCGAGCTTATGGGCCATCTGACAGATTCTACAGCAGCTATGGGCCTCCAGCGAGATCAGAGATCGATATGTACCAACACTCAATGCCTCTACCTGCTCAGAAATCCAAGCCTTCCTATTCAGAGCAGCATTCTATTCTGCCAAAGGAGTCAGCCATCGAATACCGAGGTCCTAAGCCCAATATACCCTACCTGGTGCATAAAGATCCAAGTGAGTTTGCTCGCCTGAAACTTGCGCTGAACAATCTACTACCTGAGGATGCGTCAGAGTTGTTCAAGTTCCAAATCTTGGTGGATCATCTACGATTGGATGAGGCAAAACTGATTGCAGATTCCTTCTTAAACTCTCCATATCCTTACACGGCGACAATGGCTGCCTTGACAGAGAAATTTGGTAAGCCGCATCAACTTGCTTTGAGTAAGATTGCACGAGTAATGGATGCACCAGATGTCCGTCCAGGAGACCCTGAAGCCTTCGAAAGGTTTGCATTACAAGTTCAAGCCCTGGTAGGACTGCTGAAATCCCTGGGACCAGATGGGGATGCCGAATTGAGGTGTGGTTCTCACGTAGTTCGCCTGCTGACCAAGCTGCCACCTGATTTAAGAGCTGCTTTTAGGAGACAAATGCTGCCTAGTCAAGCTTCAAGCTTTACGCTCCCAGAGTTCTCCAAATGGTTGCAAGCTGAATCATGGTGTCAAAGTAGTGATGTGGTGGGAAACATTCAGACAAAGGGATGGCCAAAGCAAAAGCATGACAAACACAAAGATCAGAGGTCAAGACCAGCTACTGTGCTGCATGGAGCAGGCAGTCCTGCTACGAATGCAACTTCCTCAATCAAACCTGCCTCTTCGTTAGAGAACAAGGTGAAAAGTAAAGCATATTGTCCTTATTGTGAGAATGCAGACCATTTCCTTAGTCAGTGCGCCAACTTTCAGCAGCTCACTACTGAACAAGTGACGCACTGGATTCAGATTAACAAACGTTGCTGGAAGTGCGGAAGGTCACATTTAGCGGCACAGTGCAACCTGAAGAAACCCTGTAACAAGTGTAAAGGGAAACATTTGCTGATACTCCATGACATCAATTATAAGTCAGTCAAAGATACTTCTCCAGCATCAAGTTCCATTGCAGAAACCTTATACCTGGATAAACCTGGAACAGATAGCCGGGTCCTTCTCAAGGTTGTCAGAGTTTTACTCAGATACAGTAATCGTACTTAGGACACTTATGCTATCCTAGATGACGGATCCGAACGCACCATCTTGTTGTTTGCAGCAGCTCAGAAACTGAATCTGAAAGGTGAAAAGGAAGAGCTATCCATCAGAACCATCCATCAGAATGTGTCACGACTGCAAGGCTCGAAGGTTTCATTCAGCATCTCTCCAGTGGCCCAACCGCATAAGACATACCAAATCAAGCAAGCCTTCACAGCTGACCACCTAGGGTTAGCTCAACAATCCTATCCTATGGAAGCCCTTGTAAGCAGGTACAAACACCTAAAGGGTCTCCCTATCCAGTCCTTTGAAAAGATTCACCCACTCCTGCTGATTGGTGCCGATCAGACTCATCTAATTACCCCAATAGCGCCAGTTAACCTGGGACCCCCTGGCGGGCCAGCCGCCATCAAAACAAGACTGGGTTGGACACTACAGGGCCCAGCAAAGCTCCTTCTGAATCCTCTTCATCCTCGGCAGGTCCTTTTCACATCTTTGTAATCCAATCAAACAGAGCTGATGAGAAATGTGGCAAAGTTATGGGAACTGGACATTCTCCCCTATCGTAATGAGAAACAGGTTACTCGCTCCAGAGAGGATCAGGCAGCCTTGGAAATCCTGAACAAAGGAACTGTGAGAGTGGAGGTAAATGGCATCCAGAGGTACGCTACCCCCTTGTTACGTAAACCCAGCATGGCTTGTCTTAACTCCTCTGAAGAAGCAGTAATGCCACTCCTTCGTGGAACTGAAAAGCATCTCCTGAGAGACCCAGAACGAGCAGCGACTTATTCTGCGGAGATCAAGAAATTGGTTGAGGAAGGTTATGTGGTCAAACTGGATCCAGACAAACCATCACAGTGCTCTGAGAGGTGGTTCATACCCCATCATATGGTCACTCATAATGACAAAAATCGACTGGTCTTCAACTGCTCTTTCCGGTACAAAGGAATGAACCTAAACGAATCCCTACTACCTGGCCCAGTACTAGGTCCGTCTCTCCTTGGAGTCCTGATAAGATTCAGGGAGCATTATGTAGCAGTGAGTGGGGACGTGAAAGGAATGTTCCATCAAGTTCGACTTCTGGAACAAGACAGACCTGTTCTGCGATTTGTATGGAGAGATATGGAACGAGACCGAGAGCCAGACATCTATGAGTGGCAGGTGCTCCCATTTGGCACTACTTGCAGCCCTTGCTGCGCCTCTTACGCCCTGCATAAACATGTCCTTGACAACACAGAGTCGGGTGATGACCTACAATACACTATTCAAAGTAGCTTCTATGTTGACAACTGTCTTCAGAGCCTGAACACAGCTAATGAGGCCAGAGAGCTGATTGACCGTCTCAGAGAGCTGCTGGGTAGCGGAGGATTTAATATCAGGCAGTGGGCTTCAAACCGACCTGAAGTGGTAAGCCATCTACCTACAGAAGCTCAGTCTACCAGTACTGAACTGTGGTTGTCACAAAAGGAAACGGAAGTTTGTGAATCCACTCTAGGTCTGCACTGGCACTGTCCCACCGACACTCTTAGGTACAAGCACCGTCCCTTAAAATATGGGCCACCCACAATGCGTAACTTATATAGAGTCCTTGCCAGTCAATATGACCCGCTGGGCTTCATTCTCCCCTACACAACCAGGGCAAAAATACTGATCCAGAAACTGTGGGCTAAGCCAAGAGAATGGGACGATCCTCTATTCCCTGACGAACTTCTGCAGAACTGGCTGCAGTGGGAGGATGAACTCATGGATGCCTTAAATGCAGTAACCTCCCACACAGACATTCCAGATGCCAACCAGTTTACAACCTACAGTGAATTACTGGAAGCTGCTGCACGATGTGTTCATGGGGCGGCGAGCGGAGAGCCACTAACCGCTGGAGACTTCTTACAAGCAGAAATACTTCAGTGGAGAGCATCTCAACGGGATAGTTTCTTTGATGACTACCAATGCCTGAAACAAGGTAAACCTCTCCCTTCTAACAGTAAACTACTCACCTTGAGTCCAGAGCTGGACAAAGAGATGGATGTTATTCGAGTAGGGGGAAGACTTCGACGAGCTGCGGCACTCGACATAGCCACTAAGCACCCAATTGTCCTTGACCCCAGTCATGCCCTTACCAAACTCATAATTCAAGATTATGATCACCAGTTGAAACATTCCAGGTCCTGAGAGAGTCCTAGCGGAAATCAGGAGGAAGTTTTGGATTCTGCGTGGCCGAGAGGCCATCCGCAATTACCAGTTTCGATGCACTGACTGTCGGAGATGGAGAGCCAACCCAGAAATCCCACAAATGTCAGACTTACCTGTAGCCCGACTTCAGCTATTTAAGCCTGCATTTTACTCCACAGGGATGGATTGCTTTGGGCCCTTCTCTGTAAAGATTGGACGGAGAGTAGAGAAAAGATGGGGAATAATTTGGAAGTGCTTGACAACCCGGTGTGTCCACCTAGACATACTATCAAGTATTGACTCTGATTCCTTCCTCATGGCATTCAGGAGGTTTGTGGCACGTCGAGGAACACCCTTCGAACTTTAGTCTGATCAAAGGACTAATTTTAAGGGAGGGGAGAGGGAATTGCATGAAGCCTTTGAAAGTATGTCCCCTGAGTTACAGCTACAGTTAGCGAAACAGAAAGTTCACTTCCGCTTCAATCCACCTGGAGCTCCTCACTTCGGAGGAGCATGGGAACGGGAGATACGATCTGTTAAATCAGCTCTGTATGCCACTGTCGGTGCTCAGTCTGTCACAGAGGAAGTCCTCAGAACAGTGTTAACTGAAGTAGAGGGAATACTGAATTCCAAACCTCTTGGATACCTCTCCTCTGATGTCTCAGATATTGATCCTGTTACCCCAAATCACCTTCTCATGGGGCGGCCTGATGGCTCTCTCCCACAGGTTGTATATCCTCAAAGCGAAATGATCAGTCGGAAACGATGGCGCCACAGTCAGATCCTGACTGACTTATTCTGGTCTGCGTTCATCAAGTACTATCTACCCAATCTGCAGAATCGATCTAAATGGCAGAGGGATGTTAAAGACATTGCCATTGGAAACATTGTTATGCTGGTAGACCCTCAGTTGCCTAGAGCTATGTGGTCGATCGGAAAAGTCACCAACGTCATGCCAAGTGCGGATGGGCACATCAGAACTGCGGAGGTGCTAATCAAGGGACGGACCTATACCAGACCAGTTTCCAGGATGATTGTACTTCCTGCCATTCCTGATGACACAGATACCACTTATTTGTGGGCCATTTAACAAATTTAGTGCCTAAATTTGGGGGCGGCTGTACAGAAGGCCCTCAATTAAACTAGTATGTATATAGTTAGTTTATTCGCATTACCCACTTTATCCAGTGTGTGGCAGTATACCCTCATTTATCTTAGACGCAAGTGTTGCATCAGCCGTAGCTGCGATTGCGTTATGAGGATATTGCCATAAGCTCCGGTCAGGTGTGGACTGTTGGCACTTGGTTCCTGCTAAATTACCGCTGTTCTGTTCATTCCTTAATGTGGGTTTAGTTGGTGTGCGTCAATGACGATATGTAAGTGCACTGTTGTTATTAATGTTACGTTGAGATCGTTTCTAGTCACTGTTTAATGTTGTGATGTGACGATGCAGCCTAATGCTAAGCTAATCATGACTGATAATGAAGGATATCATTTGTACAGGGTTTGTCTAGCTTTAAGTGATTATTTACGGTGACTAGCCATTCTGTAATCATTTGTATTCAGTGGCTGCAGTTTATTACTTTATAGAGAACTGCTGTTCTATTGCTAATGTATATATACTATACGTGTAACATCATCCCAATCTTAGCATGTGAGTATAATACTGTATTGTTTGGGATGATAATATTGCAGTTAGTAATCATTCCTTCTTTTTGTTCATTTAGAACCACATCCATATATTCCTAATTGCCTTCTGTGTAAATTGGAACTACAGAAAGAAATCCCTGTATGCCATACCATGCTGATTCTGAATCCTAATCATCCAAGTAAACCTACATCAACCTGATTCTGTCTCCCTGAGTCGTGACTGACATCCTGTAGCGAATACAGTATATTACCAGCCAACCAAGTCATTCCTATCCCTTCTTTACACTACTAGTGTTTATCCAGTTATGGCCAGCTACATTATTACCTTATTAGACATTATAAACTCACATCCCACACAGAATATGTTGTCTTTTTTGCTATTGTCATCACACACTGAACTGCCTAAGTCTGATTGGGACCATGGGCCTCCAAATATGAAGACCAGCCTAATAGGTCAACAATGGGGTCATGGGCAAAATCAGTCTCAAATGCCCTTGAATAAAAACAAAACCATTCACAACAGAACTTTCAAATCTGTGGACTCAACCAAAATAAATGACCCAATGTTCACATGTTGGACTTACATTTAATACATTTTATCTTCATGAGCCGCAGGGTGTAATTTGGATTTGTTTGTGCATGTGTTGTTTTACTTTTAAAGGTTTGGTGCCCATCCACTTCGATTATATGACTGACAGACTGCACCGGTTTTAGTCAAAAATCTTCGTTTGTGTTCTGCTGAAGAAACAAAGTCACCTACATCTTAGATGCCCTGGGGGTAAGCAGATAAACATCAAATTTTCATTTCTGGGTGAACTATCCCTTTAACATAATTCCATAGCTGTAGATGTGTGAAGAAATGAGAAGAGGGTAATCCAATGAATCACTCTGTTGTCTAAACATGATTTTGCAAATGGTTTTTCAGGTCATTTTGATATATGAAACTCTCCTCACAATGAAGACACTTGTAAGGTCTCTCTCCTGTGTGTATTCTCATGTGAACTTTTAGGGTTCCTTTAACCGTGAATCTCTTTCCACACTGAGGGCAGGTGAAAGGTTTTTCTCCAGTGTGAACTCTCATGTGATTCTCAAGGTTTGCTTTGTGTGTAAAACTCTTTCCACAGTGATGACACATGAAAGGCGTTTCTCCAATGTGAATTTCAACATGTTCCTTAAGGTGATTCATGTCTGTGAAACTCTTTTCACATTGATGACATTTAAAACCGTTCTCTCTTGAATGAATCCTCATGTGATTATTAAGGCTTAAATTATTTCTGAAACACTTTCCACACTGATTGCATGTGAACGGGTTCTCTCCCGTGTGACTTCTAATGTGAATCTTAAGGTTTCCTTTAACCGTGAAACTCTTTCCACACTGAGGACAGATGTAAGGTTTCTCTCCGGTGTGAATTCTCATGTGGATATTAAGGCTTTCTCTGTATGAGAAACATTTTCCACACTGATCACATGTGAAAGGCTTCTCTCCAGTGTGAACTCTCATGTGAAGTTTTTCTTTTTGATTCCAGGTTTTTCCACACAGTTTGCAGATGAAAGGCTTCTCTCCAGCGTGAATCCTCATATGATTAGAAACGGTTGATTTATGTGACCACATTCAAACGGCTTCTCTCCAGTGTGAACTCTCAGGTGACTCTTAAAATCCTCTGTTCTTAGGAAGCTCTTCTCACAATGTTGGCAGGTGTAAGGTTTCTCTCCAGTGTGAATTTTCATGTGGACTTTAAGGTTTCCGTTTTTACTAAAACTCTTTCCACAATGTTGGCAGAAGAAATGACTTGCAGTTCCAGTCTTCTGAACTCTTTTTTGAGAGGAATTTTTTTCAATCTGTGAAAAACTAAAAGGTTTTTCTCCAGTTATGAAATCAGGATGTTTTATATCTTTCTCTTCCATTTCATTCAGATCTTGACTCTCCACTTTTACTGTCACAATGTGACAAAGGCAAAAAACAAAAACAAATACATGTTAAGCCCAGTTGAATAGCACTATGCTATCCGTTATGGAGTAGAATTATTATTCACATTTTGAGTTTGTGTTATGCACCTTTACATAGGCAAATAAGCATGCTTGGATGGCTAGAAACACTTTTAAAAAAATTACAGAATCAAAACTAATAATGATTGTGTAAAAATGTCATCTTAAAGGAGTAGTTCACTTTCAGAAAAAAAAAAATACATATAATGTACTCACCCCCTTGTCATCCAAGACGTTCATGTCTTTTCTTCAGTCATAAGGAAACAGTTTAAGTAAAACATTTCAGGATTTCTCTCCATTTAAAGGACGTCTATGGTGCCCCCGAGTTTGAACTTCAAAAACGCAGCTTCAAAGGGCTCTAGCTGATCACAGCCAAGGAAAAAAAGGTCTTAGCTAGAAAAAAAATGGGTTATTTTCTAAAAATGTTTACAATTTCTGCACTTTTTAACCTCAAATTATTGTCTTGTCTCAGCAAGATGAGGGTTTGAGATTAAAAAGTATATAAGTTGTAAATGTTTTTCGAAAATACTAGGGCTGGTCCGAATACCATTTTTTGAGCTTCGAAGCTTCGGTAGTAATTAACATCGAATATTCGAAGCTTCGGTAGTAATCAACATCGAATATTCGAAGCTTCGGTGGGAGGGGCTGAACATATTCTTCTCTCTAATAAAGGCAGGAATCTCTGTATGTCTTTCTGTTTGCATTTTTATTATGTCGAGAACAGTTCATCCAAATGATTTTTGCTGTGGACCCAAGGGAGTGCAGTGTTGCATTTTGGTGCAATATGGACACACCACACGTTCAGAATTAATAAATTGTAATAGAACATTGCTGGATGCGACGCGCCTCACGCAGGCAGAGCTTATATGCTTCATGAACGGACACTGCGCTAATGATACAAAACACACAGGTCTGTTAAGTGCAATACTTTTAATAAGGTAGCCTAAAAAATATTAACAAACAAATCACTCCCAAATCAGAAATTAGCACAGTAATTACTGGCACCGTGAAGGGTAGGCTATTTAAATAAAAGAAGAACGAAAAAAATGGCGCGGTGTTTATATATAAATAAATTATTCATATCTAAATTATTTATAAATAAATATATATATACATTATATATAACATTTGTGTATATAAGCCTATATAAAATACACAGCCTATGTATATTATGTTGAAACCCAAAATAAATGAGGCCCAAACATTATTAACAAACGTGCGTGTTTATTTGAGCACTTCAGTCAGTGAACAATCAGCCTACAAAACGCTAAAATAAATCAAATAAATAATACATTTAAATATGAATCTAGCCTAAATAAGAATGTTAAATCGGCTATTTAAGAAACATTCGTTGCAAACATTACTAAAACCTCGCCCGGACCTTCTCCGACAGCTCATCAGAATTACTGGCCCGAGTCCGACTGGAACCGGTCTGTTTTCTCTTTCTCTTCCCCATTGCACAGCTGCTGTTTTTAATAGCAAAGTGATTACATTTATTTTCGTTTATTTAGGTTATAAAGTTAATTTAGACATATATTTGGAACACTTTTTATTTGTTAAATTTAAGTTTTTGTTTTTTAAAGTAACGACCAAGTCATCACGATTTCAATTAAAACCCATAGTTATAAGCACGCTTTGCAGAACATGGAAGCGCCAGCCAGCGCTATGTGAAACTTCATTTTTGCTCATAAAGGTAAGACTAATATATCATCCGAAACTGTAAAAAAAAATAATTTAAATAATTCAAATCGAAAACAAAACTCTTCCAATAGCTATAATCCTAATGCATATGCATTTAGGTATTAAAGCCGTGTCAATGAGCAAATGGCATCAGGATCGTCAACTTCATCTTTGTGTCAAATACTAGTTTTTTAATAAATAATTCAAATATCTCCCTACTTTTTCCCCGACACATTCATGGTAATTATTTTTGCGGGGGCTTTGCGGTCAGCTTTAGCCTATGCGTGCATTTAAAGCAGAGGCGCAGTTGTCATTACGACAGTCACAGCCCTAGTTTTGCTTAAACCATTTAAGTGGGCCCGACTGTACTTTATAGTGTCTCTCAAATATTACTCAATTTCTCTCTCTCTCTCTTTTTTTTTTTTTTTTTTTTTGCTGTTTCTGTGTTAGTGGTGCAGCAGTCTGATCTTCTTCATTCATATTTAAGCGCAAATGAGAATCGTTTTGCGGGGGATGCAAGGTGTATGAAAAAAAAACGAATATTGAATCTCAAAATTTAAAATCGAATGCCAACCCACCGAACGAATATTCGATTTGAATATTCTGGTCCAGCCCTACTAACAACCATATAATTGTTTTAATAGTAATTTACTCGTTTGTTTAATTTCAACAAAAATAATATTCTAAGCATAAAGCGATGGAAATTACCTACACTTATACTACAGGGCCGTTGAATGCTTGAATCTGATTGGCTGACGAACGTTCTAGAGGTGTGCATTATATTCAGGGAAACGCACGGCGAACGTAGTTCCAGGTAGCTTTAGACCGCAGTACATGTCTATATCACTTCGCCATACGATTTCAGTTATTTCAAAGGTCCTTACAGCCCAAAACAGCAAAATAACTAAAACCCACGATAACACTGGCCAAACTAATAAATACAGTAAACATCAGGATAAAAACGATAGATTATTTCCATGTTTTTTTCCACAATATATTACGTTTTATTATGTACGGAAAGCACAAACTCTTATTTCTCTCGCCCTCTCTCACTCACCTCACAGACGCACACACATAACGTTACAGTTTGCACTCGCGTTAGCATTCGCGCTAATGTTGTTAGCGCTGCTCTGACGATTAACAACTTAAAAACGACATGACAGCTCTCACACGCGAGGTAACATAACAACGGCGTGGTCTTGAAGAAAATGAACTTAAAGTTTATCTGTTAGTAGAGACGATGCTGCCAGTCACCCTTGAGAGACACAGACGTGAGAGAGGTAAAGTCATACACTTAGTTTCTCTCCCTCACTCTTTCCGTCTGTCTGCTTGTCTGTCGGTCTGTCTAAACTTCATTATTAACGGCATTATTTTGCTATTAACAGCCCAAGCGTCGTTACTAGTTCTAAAATGACGTTTTGGAACTAGCAACGAAGCTGTTGAATGAGCTGTGTAAGAAATTAATCCTACTCACAATAGCTATTTAAGGATAAAAACGGGACGAATGTCTTGAAATATATCATTTGATCGATGTCTTGAGGTGTGGTAACTGTAGTATAAGCGGAATAATTGACTTCGGGACGTAGAATTCTACGAAAATAATGCACACCCGAGGTGTAACGGCCACTCCGCTTCGTCATCAATTATTCCTTACAAATCAACTTTTCCATGACATTCTAATTTATTGAGATGCACCTGTATATCTTTTAACCCTTTAGAACGTACGCTCACACCGGTGTGATTTGTCTTGGTTGGACCCTGAAGCGTACGATCACACCGGTGTGATTCGAACGTTTGCCGCATCACGTGATCAGCTGCTGAATTCAAATATGTTTTGACGCTTTGGCTGGCTCTGAGCCAGATCGGACGCGCTGAGTGCTTGTCATATTATCACAACCATTAAGTGTTTTCAACCATATAATGCTTATTTTAGGTTTCCGACATTTAAATACACATAAGTACTAGGAAAACCATGCATTTATAGTTTGTAAAATACACACTGATGTCTATGGAAGCGGCAATAATGATCCTACAAATATATTCTGACAACATATTTTATTGATATCATATACAGATTATGTAGGTAACTATAACGTTCACTCTCCTCTTCTCCCAGCTCACCAGAGACTTAGTTTAATGTCTTTCGGGAGGAGAGGATGCATTTGCGTGTTGTAAATCCCACAGCTCAGATTCAGCACGAACATTCAGCGTGTTTGGACTTTTAAATACATTTACTTGCACATATTTCGAAATCGGAATATCAGATATTTCATAATATAGCGAGCATGCTTGTAAATATTAATGATAAAAAAGGGAAAACAAAAAAAAAAAGCGATCCATGTGTCTTACAGTGCTATTGTGGCTGCGGTGTGTCACATGACGCGTCACCATGGAAACAGTAATGCGAAACATTCTAAAATAACGGTCTCCCTAAAAAAGACTCAATCTTTGGGGTTAGATAGAATATTTTAAACTCACGTGTGAAAAGGTTCATTGACAAGGTAGCGTTTGGTTCCACATACAAGTTGTCTCATTTGAGTACCAGAGAGTTTGCTGGGTGTCTGTACTTGACAACAACCCGGAGAACCAAATTTGAAGAAGTGGCTCCTCTGCTGGGACTGAGTGAAGACATTCAGTTTGAAATTGAGGAAGCGGAAGTGATTGTCATCATGGGCAGCATTACTTCGGTTGAAGGGGCTGGCTGCGTTTGAAACCGCATACTCAATAAGTATACTCAATGGATGTGATCTGCACGTCTTACACCATGTTGACGTTGTCATGTGACAAATGACGTTATAACAGGCGCAACAATTTAAAACATAGTAGCGACAGGTTCAATTAATCTTTCTATAAATATTTTGATGTTGATGAAATTTGTTCATTTTATGGTCATGTTGAAGAAACAGCTGTCCCTGATTGCAGTATAACGGAAACATTTTGGGTTCATTTTGGGTTGCATTACCTTAAAATGCACTGATCAATAACAATGATAAATGCTGACCTGTAATTAATTATATTTTTAGTAAAACAAGCATGTTTTTTTTCCAATCAAGTAATTAATTAATGCATATATTTATAAAACAGTTATATTCTATTTACTGACAGCAACATGGATAAATGAGGGCAGGTGGAGTGATGGAGGGTCTCATCGATGGCACTAGACCATTTCCAGGATGCTGCTGTTTATTTCTCTTTTCTCACTGCACACACCGGTCTGCATACATTTCTGATCATACCAAGATGCACAAATACAATACAAATGCTATCATTTTAACAGCACAATGTCATTAGATCTCTGTATTAGAAGTAACAAAATTACCCAACTTTATATTAAGTTACAGATTTTACTTTTTTCCCCACAAATGCTGCTGTTACCTTTCCTTTCAGGTCCTGCTCCACCACACAATATTTGTGAGGTAGCTGTTGTGTTAATTGGATTTTTATCCAATACAAATGCTCCTGAATTTATCAACAGTACTAATAGACAAATGGAATAGATAACTCATGTTTAGTTACTATATGTACATGTGTTTATTTACATTACATTCATCTAAAGCAGTGTTGACAACAGTGAACTCTACATAAAGCAGTTTACAATACAGTGCAACAAATACGATTTTAAGACAGGGAACCGTTTTTTGGTTTTGTAATACATTTGTAAACACCCTCGTTGTGGTTCCCAATCACGTTCGATGATGTGCATCGGATGAACACTTCAGAATCTGGGCTGAAGCAGTAGGACATCCGGGGATTTCTCGCCTACTCTTTTATGAATACTGAGCTTTCGAACGTACATCTTTCTTCACATACTCTTTTTTCCTACTATATAGTAGGTAAGTAGGCATATTCGAACGCACTTTAAGTAGACGTTCGTCCGAATCTTGCGAGAATTAGTGCACTCGCCTACTAATTCTCGCCTACTCTTTTATGAATACTGAACATTCAAACATACTTTTTGCTCGCCTACTGCTTTTTGCCTCCTATATAGTATGGAAGTATGCGGTTTCGAACGCAGCGACTGTCTCGTTCTGGGCTGGAATACCTGTTCACAGGTGCCAGAAGTTTCTGTGCAACTCTGACTCTGTGCAACATAGCTGTGAAGCAGTTCTCGTTATACAACAAAATATAAGTTCAGTGATTCACAAGAAAGCTAAATCTACAACATGTTTTCAGTTTATACAGTAAATGTTTGACTTTGTAAAGTAAAATGCAGACACTACTACTATTTTGAACAGCTTAATATTTATTTTTCTTCATTTTCAGTAAAGTAATAACAAATTTGAACATTTTTTCTTCATGTTTTGATTTAGAATAGAATTGGCAGTGTTCTAAAATAAAAGTTATAATGATTTTGAACTTTACTCACTTTTTTAGTCACATTGCTATTATTTTGATCAACTGTATATGGTGGTGTTGTATGCAATAATTTATATGTAGGAATGTATAGATATTTTATAAACATGATGTATTGTGTGGCTGTAACATTTGTCATTTGTTAGAATTTAATGTAAATATTTTATTTGTTGTGTAGTATGTTTTCTTAATGACCCCCAGGTTATGACTCCGGCCGTAGGGGCCGGGCCCCTCCGCCACCGCTTTCCAAACTCCATGATCCACAATGGCTTCCTGAACTGTCTGATCCACCATGGCTTCCTGAGCTCCATGATCTGCCATGGCTTTCTGAGCTTCCTGATCAACAATGGCTCCCTGAACTGTCTGTACAGCTATTTTTGAATAGTTTTACTCACTGTGTGAGCAGTGTATTGTTAAAAATGACCGAATTGTGTAATTAAGCAACAGAAAAAATGCTGTATTATTATTATTAGTAATATTTTGATTCAGAGAGATCAACACATGGAATTGAGTAACATACTCTACATAGTCACAATTTTAAGATTTGAAACTGCAGTAAAGCAAATGGTCTGGTATGGCCTCAGAAGTACAAAAACAAAACAAAAAAGCCTTGTGGTGAATCAAAAGGATATGAAGGATGCATGAAGGTGACCAGATGTAATCCACATTCAGTTCCGGTGTGAACATTGACTAGATTTCACACACTTTTTTTCTCAGTACACACTTGAACAATGTTTTAGTAATTTTGATACTTTACTTTTGGTACTTTAGTACTACAATTGAATGTATTTCAAAAGGCATGTGTAGATGATTGTAGAAATTGCTAATTTTCTAAACCTCTTCTTGCATTGAAGAAAACATCAGTTTCTTTCCAGAATGAGTTTGCACATGACTTATCAGGCTGCTTTGACGTGTGAAACTCTTCTCACACTGAACACACTTGTACGGTTTCTCTCCAGTGTGAACTGTCATGTGAACCTTAAGGTTTACTTTATGTGTGAAACTCTTTCCACACTGTTCACAGGTAAAAGGTTTCTCGCCAGTGTGAATGCTCAAGTGAATCTTAAGACTTACTTTATATGTGAAACTCTTTCCACACTGAGGGCAGGTAAAAGGCTTTTCTCCAGTGTGAATTTTCATGTGAGTCTTAAGAACTCCTTTTCGTGAGAAACTCTTCCCACACAGTTTGCAGGAGTAAGGTTTCTCTCCAGTATGAATTCTCATGTGGCTATATAGATTACATTTCAGAGTAAAACTCTTTCCACATTGATCACACTGGAATGGATTCTCTTCAGAATGACTTCTTATGTGAGTCTTAAGTGTTCTATTACATGTGAAACTCTTCTCACACAGTTTGCAGATGAAAGGCTTTTCTCCAGTGTGAACTCTCATGTGGACAGTAAAGTTATTTTTCTTTGTAAAACTCTTCCCACACTGTTGGCAGCTGTGAGGTCTCTCTCCAGTGTTAATTCTCATGTTAGAATTAAGGTTTGTACTTTGTGGTTTCTTATTTATTTCTGGTGAGGAAGTCTTTTTATTCTGTGAGCAACTAACTGATTTTTCTTCAGTTTTGAAATCATGTTCCTCATTTTGATCTTTCTCTTCTGTTTCATTGAGTTCTTGACTCTCCTCTTTCAGTGCCATCAGGTCTGAGCTCAAATAAGAAAAATGTAAGTTAACAGCAGTTTAATGGCACAAAGCAACAGACATCAAAACACTTAGACTAGTGCTGCCAATTAATTAAAAAAACTAACTATTTGACAATAAACTATTTCACATTAAATTGAATGTAAAACAACATAAAGATTGTACATTTAAAATCTGTGGCTTATTGGCATCTTTTCACCAAGTAGCCAATGGTAAATGAAGACCAGACTCATTGAGACAAATACTGCTGATGATCTGACTCTATTAACCCTTTATAGGGCGAGGCACCATATTTGATCACTTAATCGAACATTTTCAATAGCGTCTGCCTCCTTTGTATGAGATCGTGTAAGCACATGGATTTGTCCCAGCCAATCAACGGATGTTAGTCTACGTCACGGATAGCGACACAATGGCATCTGACCAATCGGAAGTTGTCTGGGGCGTTTCAAACTTCAGCGTGCTTCCGGAATGAGAAAATGCTGATTTACGCTCCTACTTTGTCCCACAAAAACGGAGAAAGCATCGAAATGCACAATGGTAAGTCAATGAAACTCACACATTATATAGCTGAATAGTTGTGTTATATGGTGATATAGACGTTGTTTGCGTTTGATTTCTAGAAATTAGTGAACGATGTGGTAAAAAAAATGGTGTGATCATATTTGATCATACGCCCGTTTGTGGTAACACAACAGAATGTCCATTTTTAGACATACGCCCGGTTCAGGTAAAAGTAAGGCAAGTGATAGTTTGGCTGTTTTTATGCCTGTTTTTTGTCCACTGAATATTGCAAAGGCTTGTATACCATGATGCAGTAATCCAGTGTCAAACTTAAACCATTTATTGAAATGATCAAGAAATAAACAGTGAAAAATTTGTAATTTTGGTTTTAGTACCAATAGATTGGTGTTTATTATTTCTGCTAAAATAGGTGGTACCACCAGTACTTAATGCTATTTTTTTCAGTTCTTATTATAAATTTACTATTTATGTGAATATTATGTTTTCAGTAGATCTGCACTTTTCTTTCACAAACAAATCAACATGGGCTTGATACTGACTCAGAAACCTTTTCTTTCGCAGCTGTCTACTCAACAATTCTACGGATAGAAGTCAGTTTTGTTGTGCCAGCTGACCCCATCTAGGGTTCTGACGAGGAAGACAGCAAGATTTTTAATTTCCTAAATAAATATTCTGTTAAGTTTTTGTGTTCATATATATATATATATATATTTTTTGTGTGTAAATTGTTTCTAAATAAATATTCTATGAATATTATATTTGTTTTATGTATTTATTTATGCCTTATATTTAAAATGTATACACATTTTTTGGGGAGGAAAAAGTTACCATAGACCGGCAAGTGACTATATATGATCACTTCATTTAACCTAATTTTCAACATAAAAACATTAAAAAAAAAATTAAGTCACAAAAGTTTAAAGGTCTTGTAATAACCTCCAATAACACTCTGGGGTTGAATTTTAGAATTTCCAAGTATTTCAGTGAGTGCCCTATAAAGGGCTAAACACATTTCCTTCTAATTTAAGCCATTAATAATAGCAATAATTAAAACCAATAATTTGTAACATATATATTGTTGTGCTTTTATCACAACCAGGGGCGTCGCTGGGAATTCTGGGCCCTGTGCACTGACTCGGCTAAGGGCCCCCCCCCCCCCTAAAAAAAGGTGACGCAATCGATGAACTACATCAGGAAAAACAGTCCATAGGTGTGACAGTTATTACTGCAAAAGAAAGGAAAGGAGGTGACGTGAGGCCAAGTATGGTGACCCATACTGGGAATTTGTGCTCTGCATTTAACCCATCCAAGTGAACACACACACACACACACACACACACACACACACACACACACACACACACACACACACACACACACACACACACACACACACACAAACACACACACACAGAGCAGTGGGGGGTCCAGTGCCAGGGGCGTCGCTGGGAATTCTGGGCCCTGTGCACTGACTCGGCTAAGCCCCCCCCCCCCCCCCTAAAAAAAGGTGGGGGGACCATACTGTCCCCCCCACGCGATCGATGAACTACGTCACCCCAAACCCCCCGTCGTGACCGCATCACCACCTCGGGTGTGCATTATTTTCTAAGAATTCTACGGACCGTCGTCAATTATTCCTTACTTAAATGCACGACGTGGAGGCTAATAACCGCCCGATGCGAAGCGGAGGGTGGTTGCCTCCGCGAAGTGCATTTTAAATCCTTTAACGCACGGCAAGCCGTTGATTATCCTGCTTATTCCATGGTTATAGACAAATTAAAACTAGGATTGATATTTGCAGCGCAAAATTTGACTGAATGGATAAAAAAGACGGTTATTTTCGTCAGTTATGACACGCAGCTCTAGCATTCTGGCCGCTTCAAATCAGACTCAGAGATTAAATAGTCCGGTAAAAATCACATTTATTTGAATGAAATATAGCATTTGTTTCAGTAGATTATCGATCGACCAAGAGAGAGTGTAAAGGCAAGAGAGATGTTGTGTGCGTAACGTTACCTGCCTGCATGCTGTGCGTCTTTCTCTACAAACAACAATTCATTACAAAACAGCAGTTTTACCACCCCGTTGCTGAGGAATATAATGTAGCGATCTAGTATCTAGGCTATTTTAATAAGGATCGCAGGCAAACGCTGACAAGAAGTTTATGTATGTGCAATGCGATCTACGACCTCTCTCTCTCTCTCTCTCTCTCTCTCTCGGTGTGCTTTTGCGTGCATAAATTAAAGCAGCGCATTAATATAGAACGGTGATTAAACTGACTTGGAACTACCTGTGCATTAAACGGTTTTACTGCACACCTGCCAGCCAATCAGAATCCAGTATCCAGACATTCCATGGAATAATGTGAATTTAATGGCAAGGTATATTAACATAAAACTGTTATAAATGTACATAAAATTGAGAATAATATTAATCGATTTACGAAGTTAGTAACTTTAGAAATGCATCATAATATGGATACGAAATTCTATTCTATATACAACATTTCTATGATATATTTGTGATTCAAGAGAGCAGTGAACCAATGGGACTTTTATTTTGCTCTGGTGATGTGACGTCATAAAACTGCGCCTCTCTCCTCGTCTGTTGTGATTCACCTGAAGAAAGGTTTGTGCTTTTAAAGTTTTTAAGTCAATAGACATTGTTGTATCAATAAAGCGTTTTTACAATCTATATAAGATAAATATAATGCTTTATTTGGTGTTACTGAAAACGTTAGCCTTTAGTAACAGAGAAAGTTCGTTCCGTTTCTCTATATCATGAATCAATCGTGATAAGATGATAAGAAGTGATGAGAGAAACTGAGAATCCGAATCATTTGAATCAAATCATTTGTGAAATGATTCAATGATTCGATTCAGCGGCACGCGGACTACAAACGACAACAACAAACACAAACGAGTGAATCACAACCGAGAATGATTTCATGAAAGTGTAATATATTAGATATGATGTGCAGATAATTGAATACCAAATATAAATCAAAAATAGTCTACCTAAATATGAACCTTCTGGGTAATTCGTATACTTTTTTACATATTAGTCTATTAACTCTCTGACTGTCTTTCTAGTGCACTGACTACTGAACTAGCAGCTGATTGAGACGCATCCAGAGATTTAGTTTGCATTGATTTTTCTTTCTATTAATTATTCTCATATTAAACAGGACAAAGTGTACAAACACACAGAAAAACTCCTGGAGAATCAACAGAGATCCATGTGACACTTGGTGTTTATGAAAGAGGAGAGTGAAGACATGAAGATTGAAGAAACATTCAGAGTCAAACATGAAGATACTGAGAAACAAAGAAAGATGGAGTTTATTAAAGATGAGAGTGAGGACATTAAGATTGAAGAAACATTGAAACATGTAGATGCTGAGGAACAAAGAAAGATGGAGTTTATTAAAGAGGAGAGTGAAGAAACATTGAGAGTCAAGCATGAAGATACTGAGGAACAAACAGGTTGGTTGGTGTTTTACATTTTTTCTGTAACATTAAATCTGATATTTGCTTCTAATTTTAAAACGGTTGATTTCTAGCACTTTGGTAAATATGCAAAAGTCTCTAAGAAAATAATTAATTTTGCACAAAGCAAACCTTGAAATGTGAGTAATTGTATTTGGCAACTGCATGCTGTCTACAAACAGTGCTCTAAATATACAGCAAGTCTGACAATAAATAAAAAAAAAAGCACAAACAAGTAACACTTAGTTGTAATTATGTGAGGTGTAAGATTGTAATGTATTAGTTGTACACTTCTATATATAAAAATATAAAAAGGAGGGAATAACTCGGAGGGAAAATAGGAAAAAGGGAAAGAAGATGGAACAAAATATGTAAAATAAATAAAGAGAAGAAATTAAGAAAAGAATTCAAATAATATCAATACAATTAAGTAAATAAATAAATAGATGACGGCTGTTAGGGAGCATCAGAGTGGAGCAATAGGTCATACTTATAAAGAAAGGTACTGTATTTTACCATGAGAATGGTATAAACCTGTAGTTCTCAAACTGATGGAGGGATACGTGAACAAAATGCTGAGCTTTTGCATTTGTTTATTTCTACCCCAACTTAAAGTAACATTAAAGCAAGTATTTCTGACAAGCAAAATGATACTTTTATTATAAAAACAGTTAAATGTGAGTTAATGGTCAAATGACATTAACTTACATCAATTTTTCGGTGAAACCTGACTGGATCCACACCAGCAGCGTACGTATGATTGAATGCCCACAGAGTGCTGCTTTAGTAAATCATGCTGCTGTTCGTTGTGTCTTTAAAGTAGATTTGTAGCACTTAATAGCATGAAGATCAAATGTCGACAGACTGTACAGAGCGACTGATTTAAGAAACTCTCTTCGATACAGAAACATACAGTGTGACTTACTGCTTTTCATCTTTAAAATATGAGCAAGTGTGAAATTTTCTCTGAATATTCAAATGATTTCGAATGTTGATTTTATAAGTTAAACAAAAAGGTAATATTAAGTGAACATTTTACATTTTAAACACTACACTGTTAATATTGTCAGATTTTACAACAAAGCAATAATATATCCAACGAAATCCACAACAGAACTGGTGTGAGTCTCCAAGAAACGGCAGCATTTCATTAGTAAACAAATCTGCAGCTTTCAAATTTTAATTGTCATTTTCATTTTGTCTGCATGTAATTGCCTGATAAAGCTACTAGTCTCGGATGGAGCATGTGAGTTCTCTCGATCTGAGAGCTAAGGACTTTTTTCCATGAGCTCTGTGTGCAGTCATATCAGGTTCTTTGGCCTTTTTCCCCTTCCTTGTTAGTCTGCTCCTGTCTTTGAACTTGGCAGTGCTCCCTTCACTCTAGAGCAGGGAGGACTGGAGTCGGAAAACGAAATCCATCACATGACTTTAATACTCCAAAATTCAGCAAACTATGCTTACTAAATAGCCTAAAAGTTCAAATTACAACAGTGGGGCAAATAGTTATTTGATCCCCTGCTGATTTTTAGTAACAAAAGTATTTCACCCCTTAGAGAAACATTACTTGGTAATTGCTGACAAAACCCTTTTTGGCAATCAAAGAGGTCAGATGTTTCTTGTAGTTGGCCATCAGGTTTGCACACATCTCAAGAGGGATTTTGTTCCGCTCCTCTTTGCAGATCCTCTCCAAGACATTGGGGTTTAAGGCTGACATTTGGCAAGTTAAACCTTCAGCTCACTCCACAGATTTTCTATTGGATTAAGGTCTGGAGACTGGCTAGGACACTCCAGGACCTCAATGTGCTTCTTCTTGAGCCACTCATTTGTTGCCTTGGCTGTGTGTTTTGGGTCATTGTCCTGCTGGAATACCCATCCACAACCCATTTTCAATTGTTCTCACCCAAGAATTTATGGTACATGACCCTGTCCATTCTCCTTATGACTAGGTGTTCTGTAGTTGTCCTGTCTCCTTAGCAGAAAAACACTCCTGAAGCATAATATTTTCACCTCCATGTTTAACTCCAAGGGTGTTTTGGGATGCTAGAGCAAAGCCGGTTATCATGCATACTTCTGGTTTAAATACCCAGGATGGTTTCTTTCATTATTTAGTTTTCTTTTATGACAGCATCTTAGTAATCGATTCAATGTGGCAAATACCACAGATATGCTTATTTATGTTCAAGCTTATATAATTGTATTATTGCTTATGAATAAATTAACAACAAATGGTGGAAATAATCGTAGGTATAACAAACTTTTTTACTTGGATGAATGGATAATTGATTTGGTGTTATAGGGAAAGACTAAGAAAACTTCAAAACCTGACTTGAGATAAGATAACAAATCAATTTGGGTTAAAGTGGTTCCATAAATGACCATTTAAGGTCACACAATCTCACTAATGTGATCCTGGTTCAGAGCACAAATTCACCATACTTCACATCTCACTTAACTTTCAGTTGGTGTAAAAATATTGCCTGTTCTCTTTTAAAGGATATGTTCTGTGATGTGTTTGTTTGTTTTGCAGTAAGTTTTTGGGGATTTTCCATTAAAAAGGTCATTGTAACAGACCAGTGGTTCCAACCATGTTCCTGGAGGCACCCAATACTGCATATTTTGCATCTCTCCTTTGTCTGACCATTTGTCATCCATTTTAGGTCTTGGTGCAGGGGTGCCCAACCCTGTGCCTAAAGATTTACCATCCTTCAAATTTTAGCTCCAACCCAGATCAAACACACCTGAACCAGTTAATTAATCACTTAATTGGAGAAACATGAAAAACATGCAGTGTTTAGGGGCCTCCAGGAACGTGGTTGGGACTCGCCGTAACAGCCCATTTTTATGATTGGCTAACATCATTTCCCATTAATAAAAACTCAGAAAGAATTATTGTGTGATAAAATGTTCAACTGATGGTTGAGTTGGGAGTCTGTCCATTTTCCTAGCCTTTCTTATATTTGTTGCATTTGATCCCCTAGAAGCAGACCACGCACTGCTCGTAGGGCACCTAGTGCCTGGGGGGGGCACCAAAAAATCTGGCTCGTGAAATATCATCACGACCGGCTACTAGTATAAATAACAAATAAAATATGTCTAAAGCATGTTGGTATACAAAAGCAATATAAAGGTAAAATAGGCCTAGACCAAATTAGCAGAGAAAAGATTATCTCCTGTGCGGCCCTCTCTCCAGTCTCCCTCTGGTGCCCCCCTTCTCCACCAGTGATGCGCGGGTTGATCCAAAATGAGCGGGTGCCTGCGGTTACCCGCGGTTATGAGTCATCCAGAAATATTTCTAATGATATTCGGGTCGCGGTCGGTTGGGTTGAAACAAAGATGCCAATTAAACCTTTGTAATTCATATTGTAGGCACAATTTTCTTTGAAATACACAGACCTACACAGACAATACATGCACTATTGGCTGAATAATATTTACCTTTTGAATGTTAAGCGTTATTAACTGTTGAATAAATGCTGAGGAGGAACAAAATGCCCGATTTCCAACACGTTGAACTGAGCAATGCCATTGTACCATTTTAATAGGCTACTTTTAAACGCAAATAGCTCAGTAATGTATAGGCGAAATTTAATAGGCTACTTTTAAACGCAAATAGCTCAGTAATTTTTTTTAATTTTTTTAAACATTTATTCAAGCAATAGGCTAATACATAAATTATCTCAAATATATGCTTGTTTAAAACCAGGGATTAAAAACGAATTCAAAGGATATTTTTCTTTACATTTCCAGAGAGCGAAATGAACGAAATTAAACATTACTTAATAAATTCAAAGCACTATAAATTTGTTTAATACAACTATTAATATATATAAAATAATATTATTTTGTCATATTCGTGATTCCTGAATTTATATATGAAAACTTAGTTTTGAAGTGCATTCGTTATGTTTGTATAAGAACATTCGTTAACCTAGCCTATTAATTTGATATAATATTCTTGATAATTTTTAGAAGTTAAAAGTTAAGAAAAAAGGAATTAGCTTGTAGTCTATATATATTTATGGCTATAGGCTAATCTTTTTCTTAACTTTTATTACACTGTAGATCGAAATAAAATAATCCTTGATCATATTTAACATCGGAGAATCACTGACATAATTTAGAGTACTTCGAAAACGAAACTATTTAAGACAAAGTCTATATATATAGACAAAATAAATCACAACACGAACAATCTGTATTTTTCTTGTAATCAAGAACATTTCTTTTGACAAAATTGGCTAATTAATGCCGAAGCAACCACCAAGCATTTGTGCTTAGGGCACCCAAATGGCTAGCGCCGGCCCTGCCTAGGAGACATTAAAAAAATGGTACACCATAATTGAGATCAAATAAACTGTATAGCAGCTAGCTTAAACTCCATAGATCACCAGACCATGATCAGGTTTGGACACTGTAGAGAATTTTGGTTAGCTCAAAGAATTTAAGATGATCAATATATGTGTGTATATGCCTGAGACTGTTTCTCTCATCACATATACACTGCAAACTCCACCAGGTCTTATAACCAATGAATAGGATGAAATGAGTTATTTAAAACATACATTTCAGTCAGGGAAAGTAGTTTAACTCACAGGAAATCGTGTATAATAATCGTCATTAAATATACGCAATTTCCAGTTTCTGATCAGTAACAGTAATAACGGTATCGACTGGTTTCTTTGTCCAGCAAATTGTTCAGTGATATCCATTACTCTGACGTTGGCTCGTCGTCACGGCAACGCATTTTTACTAACCAGAACGGAGTTAAACAATTGAACAGAATAGGGCTTAAGGTAGCAATATGAGATCGAAACAGTTTAAGTGACCTTGTAATGTAAGCATTCAGCACAGAGAATCATTATGTGAATATATGGTTGTTTATTAAACTATTCTACTTACAAACGATCGCACATAGACAAACGTACATAAAACACAAATAGACAGAGAACGCGTAAGAGAGAGAGAGAGAGAGAGTAAAAGAGAGAGAGAGACAGAAAGTGAGTTTGCAAAGGGACAGGAATGAAACGGTTCTGAACATCCTGAAATCGTTTCTTTTATAAAACGCCTTAAACGCAGCTATCTACGTTTGTAGAAAGGACGGATACTTGCAAGCTTGTTGTTGTTGTGCATTGTTCCGTTTGTGTTCAGTTCAGAAAGTCCTTTCCAGTTCCTTGAGAGTATCGCAGGCCTCATCATCTCCTCCGCTAGGTGAGACCCCCCCCCCCCATGGATCTGGGGGGAGGTGCGGGTGACGTGTCTTTGTGTCCCGAAGGCAAGAGCGAGAAAGTGAGAGAGATGAGGGAAGGTTTATAAACCTGTAGGTCGTTCACGCCCACAGTTGGACCTTGACCAATCCGGTTGATCTGAGTTTTGGAGGGAAGATTGAAAGTCTTTGTCTCTCACAATGGGGTTTCGCATGTGGAAGATGATTGGTTGTTTGGCCACAAAACTTTCAAAAGTTCAATAATACATATAAAGCAATGAGTTATTAAGATGCCACAAACATTAACATTTAGGGAATAATAAATGCTGCTCATAGACACCAAACATGATCTATGTATCTTCTCGTTTGACTGAGTGATTCTAAATGTGAGAGTCTTAGCATGCACAATAATTCACCTATTGCGGATTAATGTTTGAGGCCGACATACATAACAGAAACAACAATATAAGAAAAGGTAACACATTGATACGTGTACATTTCTATATAACTGTATGTGGGACTGCATGTCTGAATAAGGAAAGTCTATCTTTCCCTGCATTTCTGGTAGGAGTCTTATCTTGATGGTGGGGGGATGAGCTGGATAGTGAACAAAGGACTGGCTCATAGCACATAGGTGTTAATCGTGGGGGAGAAGTCATTTAAGGAATATAACTAGTTATTACATGTCTGGTTGGCTCCATGCACTACATATCCCCTCTTTCGAACGTTGTTGTCCGTCCAACAGACAACAGCGAGCGACGTCAAAGGTGCGGAACAATCAGGCATGCACCCGGCACTCCTGGCTGGAAGATAGAGGTGGCTCTCTGGAGGTTGGTGCTTCAAGGAGTGGCTGTGGTGCCGTGGTCGACGTTATCAGGTGTGATAATATAGACAGTGGCAAGGTATGGGTCCTCGAGCTTTGTGCAACAGGTGTCGAGGCACTGTCACTTGTCATCCTGACCCAGGTTGGTCTGTGTCAGGTGGTTGTTATCTAGTATCTGTGGTCCCTGCAGTCTGGAATCGCTGGTTGGACTCTCACTTGTGAGAGGGCAGGTAGTTCCAGGGTTCGCAGAGAATTGTCGTAAAGATTTTGTAGTGTAAAGAAGTTTCCGACGGGCCCGGTTAGGGTGCAGGAGGGCAGCAGGTGTCTGTTATCCCGCTGTTTTGCTCAAATGTCATCAGGCGTCTGATGTTGGGGGTGTCGACACTGACTTGAGCGGGTCTGAGTTGTGTTGGTAGGGGTTTTGCTGTTGGTCCTGTGGGCCCGTTGCTCCGTTCAACATTGTCTGGCTGCTCCTGAGCTGTCGGCTGGTCTCATGGGATGCTTTTTCCTTTTAGGAAGTCTAATGCGGTGTTGCGTTGGCCAAGGAGTCAGAAGTTTATCTTTCAGTACTTCTCAGTGGAGTTTCATTCAAGGAGCTCTTTGTTAACATCAGACACTCTGTTCTGGAAAAGCAGGCGTGTCCAGCTGTCCTTGTGGGTGTCGGTTAACTTTGGTACTCAGAGACTTGCAGGTTCAGTTCATTTACCTCCTGTCTGAGGCCCTTGAGGGTGTGGGCCAAGGAGAAGACGATGCTGCTCAGCTCCTGGTTGTCCAGGCTGGATGTGAGTTGTCCATTTGTCGCAGTCCTGCTGTTCCTTTCTCTGCCATTGCAGGCCGTTGGCTGCTTTAGGCTGAAGGATGCCGTTCTCTGTACTCTGCTGAGTCTCCAGTTGGTCCTGGTGAGTGGCAGGGCTGGATGTCCGAGACACGCTGGTTCACAGTTCCTATTGTGAATCTCGCTGGCTGAGGCATGCTTTTGGCTTCCTGCGCTCTTTGGATGCAGGTGTCGCACTCGGGCATGTTTCACTGAAGTACTGGTGAGCAATGTAGGTGGTGACACGGGTGGTTTCTTAGTTGACACGGGTGTCGTTTCTGGTGCCATCTGGTGGTAAACGTTCACAGATGTTTCTCGTCGACTGACTGCTTTGCATCGTAGAGAGGCTGTGTCGTTTGAAATCCGCTGGTTTCGAGCTGGCATCAAACTTAGCATATTCTGATGTCCTCTGTCACTGCATGCTTGGCAGTGCGCCACTTTTGCATTGGTAGTGGCTTTGGTACTCTGGTGTATTCTGCACGGTGCATCTTGGGCATACATCAGCAATGACCCCCCTTTGTTCCTGGAAAGCTGGGAGCTGTGGCGGTGTTTGGTTATCAGGAACAAATGTGAGGATGTGTCATCTAGATGCGGCATGTGTGTGACATCACTGAGTTGTTTTAGGCTTAGTGCCTTAGTGTGGTCGGACAGTGCAAAGTGTCAGCATTGCTTGGGAGCAGTGGAGGCTGCTTTAGCAGAGCTATTTTGTAGGTGGAGCCAGTGTGCATGGGTGTGATGCAGGCGGCGTAGCAGCGTGAGGGGTTTGCTTGTGGCTTAGAAGCGATGCTTGGGTTGGGTGGGTGGGTTTTTTGTTGTTGAAAACCTTAGGCAGCCACAAAATCCCTCAGTTTTTTTCTGGGCCTTTCACTGTTTTTCCACGAATAGCATGTAAATGTTCTTATTGTGATGGCAATGCTTGTCTGGAACAGTTGTTGATGCTCGTCTGTTTCAAACTGAGTGGTGTTGTTTGAAACTGAGCTTAGCCTACTTTGAGTCTATGCAGGTTAGTAATTTTCAGAGGGAGTTCTTGCGACTTGCTGTGACACAAGGGTTGATCCGATTGCCGTCACTCGTGCTGTGATGTCAGGTGGCCCGGCTTAAGGTGTTGCAGTGGGACAGGCTTGTCGTTTTCCACTAGGTACCTGCTCTGGACGTGTCTTGCCTCGCTCTTTGGTCTATAAGCACATGGGTTTGTGTGCGTGGGACCCTTGGTCTGCAGGCATTGATAGTTATAAACATCACACGTTGGTGGCAGGTCTCTGTGATTCCCTCTGTCTTCTGGTGCGATTGGCACATCGCTGGATGGTTTGTGCAGCGCAGCTGTTGTCATCTGGGTGCTGGGCTCTGCTGAGAGCCTTGTACATGACATTAGTTCTGCATCATCGTCATATGTGGAGAGCAGCTTGGCACCACTTCTGGGTGGCCATTTTCCTTTAGGCTCTTCATGACGGAATTGTTTAAAGTCTTTGAAATACCTGAATGATATGTACACTGCAAAAGATTACTTTTCAGAAAGGGGGTGTGGCTTCTAGAGTGGGCACTGCTTCACGTATTCCATTGAATGTGTGTGCAGCGTTAGGGTTTTAGCCACACTGTGTTTTGAGCCGAACAGTGACCCCTTTTGGTGAATGCAGGTAGTTCGTTCGCCAGAGTGTAAACATCTGGGAGTAATCTTATCTAGCAAGGCTTTCTCGCAGTTGAGGGAGTATCGTAGGGCTGTGAGAAACAGGACGTAGCAGGTTTTGCATTGTCTATTCCAGGTTAAGTTCAGAGCACAGGTGTCCTCAGTGCTGGCCTGCACTGATCTCAGATCACTCCCACACAGTGATGTCGCTGCGTGTTCAGCTCCCATACACCACTGTATGTTTGTTCACCTTGGTCAGTCAGACGTCCCCCCTTGGCATGGGGCAGCTGGACAATCACTTTGCTAATCTTTATTGCCTTCTGGTGCTTGGCTGTTTTCCGGCGGTCTGTAGAGTCCGCTGAATCGAGCGATCGCTGTACGGAAGAAGGCTGTAGCATTTGGGTGGTGACTCACAGTGTGATGTGGATATCTGAGGGGAAAGATTTTCTGGCGTTGATGCCATCTTCCCTTGGTGCCTGTCGCGTTGTCTCACGTAGGCTCAGATGCTGGTCGTAGCAGTCGTGTTCTTAGCTGCTGTATTCAGTTTTGACAGTTTTGACTGCTGGTACAAATGGCTGGGGTCCTGTTAGCTGGAGGTGGAGCTAAGCAGATCTGTCTCGTGGTCACACTGGGCAATGTTCTTGCTTAAGAGTCAATGTTTTGCAGACAGGCGTGTGTTGTAGCCTACTGCAGTGTTCAGGAAGACAGCGTTTTGTGGTGACAGCTGTCAGATTCCCGGCCAGCTTGCTGGCGTGTGAGGTGTGAACAGTGGGCTGTTAGGCCCGGGAGAGATTTTGTGTTGAGCTCTCCTGTTTGTTCATATTGTTATCTGCAAGAATTTGAGTTCTTTAAGGTGTGCTGGGTTCATTGTAAAGAGAGCTTCCGCTGTTTAGGAGTGTTCTCCTGTACTGCTCTCTGCGCTCAGTCTGTGGGGGTGTTGCAGGCGTGTCTTGAAGCTTTTCTCCTCTCTCCTCGTGTAGGTCCTTGTCCTCTTCATCCGCTATCTCTGAACATCCAGATGGTCTAGGCGGTTCTGCGCGCTGTCCTGGTTCCGTCGTGGGTGAAGCTTTCTCCGCTGCGGCTTTAGTCAGACGATCTTGTTGAGGGCGTGGTCACTGATGGTCCGGGCTGTAGATGAGTTGATTGGTTCTCTGCAGCCGTAGCTCTTGACTGGATCGTGATCCATTCGCCTGTGTGCGTGGTCGTCCGGCTGTTCTCCGCTCAGGGGCTGTAGTCACTAGACCCAGGGCAGGATGGCATCTTTGCCTTGTCTGGACTGGATGGCGAGACTGGATGGTGACATGTTGACACAAATAGAGAGGGAGAGACAAAGCACAACGAGCCAATGCAAGTCCGTACAGAACTAATGAGCTAAAATGTTGCTATGTGTTGCGCCTTAACTGATGTCATCAGATGGTGACGCAAACTAAACGCTTATTATCCTAGCTTTAAAGAAGGGGTCAGATAGTTTGTGTGGGTAAACACAGGAAACTATGAGTAAACTTAATGATGAGCGATTAACTTTAGAGCTATTCAGTTCATCTGTGTAGTTACCAAAAGATTTCACTGATGTTCAGACAGGTTCAGTCTCTAATAGGGAGAAAAATAAAAACAAGATCCATCAGAAAGAGAGGTATAAAGGGTTAAAGCAAAAGAGAGAAAGTGAGCTGACTGCCAGCCCTGAGGTCAGTGACGGGGCCCACCAGGTGGGGGCGCTATGGAGTCGTCACACCTGGGAAATGGCAGAGCTGAGAGAGCAAAAGAGAGAAAGGCCCCCCTGGGATGGGCCGAATTACCCGGGGTAGTGAGAGTGCAACTTGATCGATTTGGTCAAAGTTTAAATTTAAATCAAGACTGTTTAATCAAAAATTTAAAATGAGCAAATACAATTATAATTGCTAGAGGGAGAGTTGAATCTAAGGCGGTGAAATAATTAAAATTAAATCACACACACACAAAAAAACATACATTATGTTAATTATCATTATGGTTTAAATAACAATAATTAATAATGTAACATCAAAAGGAAAAGAGAAGGGAGAGACTGACTGGGACTATCTATAAGCGTTGTTGCTCAAAGAAAAAAAAATAAAATAAAAAAAATAATATGAAATCAGGCATAGGTATTGGAAGAGGTTTTAGACAGACTTCTATCTTTTAATAGAAGGAAATACCTTTTATGCGGGATTTCAGATTCCACCTTGTGTGGATTTAAACGCGCATCTAAGCGCAGTTACCATGGCGATGCGTGATCGCGGGTGTATCTTTCTTGTGTCCGTTTTACTGAACACAGGTACATGTGTTTTGCAAACTTTAACTTAATAGGATGCTTACACTATTAAAAGGTTGCTTAGTTACGATGCGTGCACCTTGATCTTGAGTCAGCCTGCTGACACAAGACTTGTGTGTGCTTTGCACAAAACAAATAAATAACACTCGATCAAGATTTGTACAGTAATAACGCGAAGTTGTTTACTATATTAAATCTATTCGACGAGCAAACGGGGTCAACCTAATCAGTTAGCTAAGCTGAGGTTTTAACCCAAAGGAGCAAGATAGCTGATTAGCATTGGAGTGCACATCAATGGCTAATCTATCTACACTCAAAATATAAAGATATGGCCTTTGTAAGGTGAAAGAGGAACATCGCTCAATCAGCTTCTTCACGCAAAAATAGAGGTTTTCTTCGCTCAATTTAGGGTGGCTTTAAGACGCGCTATAAAAGATTGCTTCGTTTTATAGGGTCAATATATAAACTGCAGTTAAGTTACATCTTCAACAGCTGTTTAGTTTCTCTGTGCGAGAGGCTCAAACATCTGTGAAGGTGTTAAAGGTGGGCTTGGCCACACCGTTCTAACACACACACACACAAACAAAAGAGACGCGAGTCGCGAGCCGAGTTTGAATAAACAAGCATGCAGACACACAAACTATTCCTGAGCCGCTCACATCACATAGTTTAAAACTGCCCCGCATTCTAACGCCAATTAATGTAGAGAATTTTGGTTAGCTCAAAGAATTTAAGATGATCAATATATGTGTGTATATGCCTGAGACTGTTTCTCTCATCACATATACACTGCAAACTCCACCAGGTCTTATAACCAATGAATAGGATGAAATGAGTTATTTAAAACATACATTTCAGTCAGGGAAAGTAGTTTAACTCACAGGAAATCGTGTATAATAATCGTCATTAAATATACGCAATTTCCAGTTTCTGATCAGTAACAGTAATAACGGTATCGACTGGTTTCTTTGTCCAGCAAATTGTTCAGTGATATCCATTACTCTGACGTTGGCTCGTCGTCACGGCAACGCATTTTTACTAACCAGAACGGAGTTAAACAATTGAACAGAATAGGGCTTAAGGTAGCAATATGAGATCGAAACAGTTTAAGTGACTTTGTAATGTAAGCATTCAGCACAGAGAATCATTATGTGAATATATGGTTGTTTATTAAACTATTCTACTTACAAACGATCGCACATAGACAAACGTACATAAAACACAAATAGACAGAGAACGCGTGAGAGAGAGAGAGTAAGAGAGAGAGAGAGAGAGAGAGTAAAAGAGAGAGAGAGACAGAAAGTGAGTTTGCAAAGGGACAGGAATGAAACGGTTCTGAACATCCTGAAATCGTTTCTTTTATAAAACGCCTTAAACGCAGCTATCTACGTTTGTAGAAAGGACGGATACTTGCAAGCTTGTTGTTGTTGTGCATTGTTCCGTTTGTGTTCAGTTCAGAAAGTCCTTTCCAGTTCCTTGAGAGTATCGCAGGCCTCATCATCTCCTCCGCTAGGTGAGACCCCCCCCCCCCCATGGATCTGGGGGGAGGTGCGGGTGACGTGTCTTTGTGTCCCGAAGGCAAGAGCGAGAAAGTGAGAGAGATGAGGGAAGGTTTATAAACCTGTAGGTCGTTCACGCCCACAGTTGGACCTTGACCAATCCGGTTGATCTGAGTTTTGGAGGGAAGATTGAAAGTCTTTGTCTCTCACAATGGGGTTTCGCATGTGGAAGATGATTGGTTGTTTGGCCACAAAACTTTCAAAAGTTCAATAATACATATAAAGCAATGAGTTATTAAGATGCCACAAACATTAACATTTAGGGAATAATAAATGCTGCTCATAGACACCAAACATGATCTATGTATCTTCTCGTTTGACTGAGTGATTCTAAATGTGAGAGTCTTAGCATGCACAATAATTCACCTATTGCGGATTAATGTTTGAGGCCGACATACATAACAGAAACAACAATATAAGAAAAGGTAACACATTGATACGTGTACATTTCTATATAACTGTATGTGGGACTGCATGTCTGAATAAGGAAAGTCTATCTTTCCCTGCATTTCTGGTAGGAGTCTTATCTTGATGGTGGGGGGATGAGCTGGATAGTGAACAAAGGACTGGCTCATAGCACATAGGTGTTAATCGTGGGGGAGAAGTCATTTAAGGAATATAACTAGTTATTACATGTCTGGTTGGCTCCATGCACTACAACACCATGATATGAGATCTAGCATACATGCATTACAAATCTACATGATTGGTGTTACCTGCTTTGTGTCATTAAACTGGGGTAAACTTTTATTTCTTTGTTTTCCCACCTTAGGTCCAACAGCACTGAAAGAGGAGAGGGGAGAACTGAATGAAACTGAAGAGAAAGTTCAGTTTGAGAATCTTAATGTTTTCATAACTGGAAAAAAACCATTTTGTTCCTTACAGTCAGAAAATACATCTACCCAAAAAAGAGCTCAAAAGGCAAGAACTAGGAGTTTTTTCACTTGCTTTCAGCGTGGAAAGAGTTTCAATGAACAAGGAGAATTTAAAGTCCACATGAAAATTCACACTGGAGAGAGGCGTTTCATCTGCCAACAGTGTGGAAAGAGTTTCACTCGAAAAGGACACCTTAAAGACCACATGAAAATTAACACTGGAGAGAAGCCTTTCATCTGCCAACAGTGTGGAAAGAGTTTCAGTCAAAATACAAACCTTAAAGTCCATATGAAAATTCACACAGGAGAAAAGTCTTTCATCTGCCAACAGTGTGGAAAGAGTTTCATTCAAAAAGCATCCCTTAAAGTCCACATGGAAATTCACACAGGAGAGAGGCGTTTCATCTGCCAACAGTGTGGAAAGAGTTTCTCTTGTAAAGGATACCTTAATATTCACATGAGAATTCACACTGGAGAGAAGCCTTACACATGCAAACAGTGTGGAAAGAGTTTCAGTCAACAAGGACACCTTTACAACCACATGAAGATCCACAATAGAGAGAAGGCTGACAGATCCCCTCAGTGTGGAAAGAGTTTCAACCAAAATGTATAAAAATTCTGATTGGTTGAGCTACATCTGAAGCTGTTGTAAATTACTCTACAAACTGTCATTATATGTTGCCTATGTGTTGCTCGGAAGAAAAAAAACAATGTAGGGTCAGGACCAATCAGACACACACTGCCAGACCAGATAATCTTTACAACTCAAAAGTATGTAGAGAGAATTTAAATAATTCCAACTAATACTCAAAAAAAAAAAAAAAAAAAGGGACACATACTGCCATAGGAACTGACTTCTATTAATTCTTTGAAAAAAACTTTCTGTAAATGAACACGCATATCCTTAGATCATTGTGTATGTTATTACTGTTTCTTTAGTATTGTGTAATGTTTTTATTAATGTGTTATGATAAATGATAAATACATGCATAGTATAACTACACATATAACACATTTGGTCTCCTTGAATTTGTATTTTGATGATCTAAAACATAGTTTATGTTATCTTTTGATACCTATGCAACATATTAGTGTTTTAAGAAACCTTAGTAGTTTTTGCATTAACAACCAATCCCAATACCATTCTCACAAAGAGTTGTAAACTTTCCCTCCAAGAAGATAAAGGCTTCAAACAGTGACTTGCCTCAGTTCTCCAGGCTTTTCTCGGTTCTTTTAGTCCCATGTCTCATCACCTTTCCATCTTCTGGTTGATAAGTCCCAGAGCCGATGCTTCTGCGCCTGGCAGGCCTTGAACTCCTAGGTAGATGAGATAGAACTCTCCAGAACCCTAAGCCTGTGCCAGGCCCTGCAGCCTTGTCTTTTCATTCCCCAAAGATCACAGGATTTCAGCTGGGTCTCACTCTCTCTCTCAGCTCATCATTCTTCTTCACTTTTCACGTTGGAAGAAACTCCCAATCACCTCAGAGTCAGGACAACTTTGGAATTCATCGCTCTTCAAACATGGAAAAACGTGATCCCAAGTCCAAAACCTTGAAACCATTAAGACTTTCATCCGAGACTGCATCAAAACGCTCGTCAACTACCAAGGAAATACAAGTATCATACATTTAACTAGAGGTTTAGTTAAATTTGTAAACCCCGTTGTAAAATGACACTGATGGTTTCATTTAGTTGGCTAACTGACTCTTTTCATAGTCATTTTTCTTGTTTCTCTAATGTCTCAATTTATCCAATCTGACTTGCCCTTCCTCTATGTATGAGTGATTGTATGTTTGTTTGTTTGTTTAGATTAGTCATGGGTTAGTCCTTAATTAATAAAACTCTTGTGCACAAATTACATGAGTCTCTGATTCTGCCTTGTAGATTAATGTCCCTTTCCGATTCTGATCAAGCTACATGCTCTAATACATTATCAGAATCAGAATGAGCTTTATTGCCAGGTATGTTTACACATACTATGAATTTGTTTTAGTGACAGCAGTTCAACAGTGCACCTGAGTGACAGTGAAAAGACAAGACATAGATTATAAAAAAAGAACAATATACAAGTACACAAGACAAAGTGAAAAATAGCAAAAACACAATATACAGAATATGCCATTACTATGTACAGGTATAGTAGGTGCAAATTTGGATGTAAGTAGGTATGGTGTTAAATACTGAATAGATTAATGAAGTGTACAATAGTGCTGCATGTTTCACGTTTACTGACAAATGTTCATGAGATGGATTGCCTGGGGAAAGAAACTGTTCCGGTGTCTTGTCATCTTGGTGGTCAGATCTCTGTAGCACCAACTAGATGGTAACAGTTCAAAGAGTGAGTGTGCTGGATGTGAGGGGTCCAGAGTGATTTTGCCAGCCCTTTTGCACACTCTGGATAAGTAGAGATCTTGAAGGGTAGGAAGGGTTATACCAATTATTCACTCAGCAGTCTGGACTATGCGATGTAGTCTTCTGAGATCAGAATTGGTAGCTGAACTTAACCAGACAGTAATTGAAGTGCAGAGGACGGATTCAACGATGGCAGAGTAGAACTATTTCAGCAGTTCCTGTGGCAGGTTGAGCTTCCTCAGCTGGCGGAGGAAGTACAGTCCCTGCTGGGCCTTTTTCACAATGGAGTCTATGTGAATGTCTCACTTCAGGTCCTGGGAGATGGTGTTGCATAGGAACCTGAATGACTCCACTGTGTTGACAGTGCTGTTCATGATGGTGAGTAGGGGAGAGCAGGGGGGTTTCTCATGAAGTCAACTATCATCTCCACAGGCTTGAGCGTGTTGAGCTCCAGGTTGTTATGACTGCACCAGACAGCCAGCTCTTTAAAGCTGTCCAGCGCCCAGTCAGCCAACCCCTGGCCTCTTCTCTGGAAGCCTGGATCGTCTGAGTCGCCTTCCCGTAGGGCGAACGTGCTTCCAGGCTAGTCTAGTAAACAGGAGATCCTGCGTTTCGAATCCCAGCGATGCCTTTGGTTGCGCACCACAATACAGCCGAGCTCGTGCTTTACCAAAAAACGGACAGCGAATGGCGACACAGAGGAGCTTGTGGACAGCGGGAGGTTTCTCTTGCAACACTACCCTCTCACCTGCTTTTGGAGGATAGCATCGCAGCGGTGCCTTTCCACCGGTGGCTGTCTCTGGCCTCGCTGTTGAATGGGGACCCCAGCGACGCTCTGTTTTTGAACCGTGCAAAGACCTGAGGACTTGTCTTTCTGCCCACCCAGCGATCCTGGGTTCGAATCCCAGTGGTGCCTTTGGTTGCGCGCCACAATACAGCCGAGCTCGTGCTTTACCAAAAAACGGACGGCGAATGGCGACACAGAGGAGCTTGTGGACCGCGGGAGGTTTCTCTTGCAACACTTCCCTCTCACCTGCTTTTGCAGGATAGCATCCCAGGCTATCGAGTCTCACCGAGGAGGCGCTGTGGCTTAGTTGGTTAAAGCTCCTCTGTAGTACACAGGAGTTCCTAGGTTCGAATCCCAACGGTGCCTGGGGTGGCGCTCCAGTCCAGTAAGCGTGCCTCCACTGTGCACAGACCTGAGGACCTGTCTTTCTGCGCACGCAACAGGATGTTTGAAGTGTTGATTCATGCATCCTCTAAGTCACTGCCAGATGAGGTCATTCAAAGGTTGTGGGTTCAAGTCTCACCAGAGTCGTGGCTTTCTGGTAGCTCTCATACTGTGGAGTTTTGCCCTCAGGCAGTAGAAATTTGTATACATTTTCTTTTAGCATCCGCCTCTGGATGTTTTAACCCTCTGAGTCACTCTCCCGATAACCCTGCTTGCGGTTTGGCGCCGTCGCTTAGTTGGTTAAAGCACCTGTCTTGTAAACAGGAGGTCCTGGGTTCAAATCCCAGTGGTGCCTTGGGCGGGATTCCAGCCCAGCAAGCGCAATTTTTTCCGAAAGCGTCCCGCAAGCAGGGGCAGCGAGTGGTTAATTTTGCTAACCGCCCCGACTCAGTTGTCGGCAAACGCCTTAAAGCTGTCCAGCGCCTGTCTTGTAAACAGGAGATCCTGGGTTCGAATCCCAGCGGTGCCTTTCCACCGGTGGCTGTCTCTGGCCTCGCTGTTGAATGGGGACCCCAGCGACGCTGTGTTTTTGAACCGTGCAAAGACCTGAGGACCTGTCTTTCTGCCCACACAGCGTGCCACTCGGTTAAGCTGGACGGGCACAAATCTTTAAGAAAAGCCCTCAGTGGCCCAGCCTGGCATACCGACGGGCTCTGTGGCGCAATGGATAGCGCATTGGACTTCTAGACTGCCAGATGAGGCCATTCAAAGGCTGTGGGTTCGAGTCCCACCAGAGTCGTGCTTTTTGGCATTTTGTTAAGCCCGTACTGCGCAGTGTTGCTCTCGGACAGCAGAAACCATTTTGAGGCCTCCTGTTCTCAGCGTACATTGATTTAAAAAAAAAATGTCAATCATATTTAAAAGGTAGCAAAACATGCCCAAGATCCAATTCAGTGAGGTATGGCAATCACTGTCTTGCATCAAGTGAAGGCAGCAGGACGTTCGAAGTGTTGATTCATGAATCCTCTAAGCCACCCTCCCCTCGCCTAGCATGCGGGGTGGCGCCGTGGCTTAGTTGGTTAAAGCGCCTGTCTAGTAAACACGAGATCCTGGGTTTAAATCCCAGCGGTGCCTTGGGCGGGGTTCCAGCCCAGCAAGCGCAAGCTTTTCCGAAAGCGACCCGCAAGCAGGGGCAGCGAGTGGTTAATTTTGCTAACCGCCCCGACTCAGTTGTCGGCAAACGCCTTAAAGCTGTCCAGCGCCCAGTCAGCCAACCCCTGGCCTCTTCTCTGGAAGCCTGGATCGTCTGAGTCGCCTTCCCGTAGGGCGAACGTGCTTCCAGGCTAGCCTAGTAAACAGGAGATCCTGCGTTTCGAATCCCAGCGATGCCTTTGGTTGCGCACCACAATACAGCCGAGCTCGTGCTTTACCAAAAAACGGACGGCGAATGGCGACATAGAGGAGCTTGTGGACCGCGGGAGGTTTCTCTTGCAACACTACCCTCTCACCTGCTTTTGGAGGATAGCATCGCAGGCTAACGGGTCCTACCGAGGAGGCGCCGTGGCTTAGCTGGTCAAAGCGCCTGTCTTGTAAACAGGAGATCCTGGGTTCGAATCCCAGTGGTGCCTTTCCACCGGTGGCTGTCTCTGGCCTCGCTGTTGAATGGGGACCCCGGCGACGCTCTGTTTTTGAACCGTGCAAAGACCTGAGGACCTGTCTTTCTGCCCACACAGCGTGGCACTCGGTTGAGCTGGACGGGCACAAATCTTTAAGAAAAGCCCTCAGTGGCCCAGCCTGGCATAAACCATTTTGAGGCCTCCTGTTCTCAGCGTACATTGATTTAAAAAAAAAATGTCAATCATATTTAAAAGGTAGCAAAACATGCCCAAGATCCAATTCAGTGAGGTATGGCAATCACTGTCTTGCATCAAGTGAAGGCAGCAGGACGTTCGAAGTGTTGATTCATGAATCCTCTAAGCCGCTCTCCCCTCGCCTAGCATGCGGGGTGGAGCCGTGGCTTAGTTGGTTAAAGCGCCTGTCTAGTAAACAGGAGATCCTGGGTTCGAATCCCAGCGGTGCCTTTGGTTGCGCGCCACAATACAGCCGAGCTCGTGCTTTACCAAAAAACGGACGGCGAACGGGGACACAGAGGAGCGCGGGAGGTTTCTCTTGCAACACTACCCTCTCACCTGCTTTTGGAGGATAGCATCCCAGGCTATCGAGTCTCACCGAGGAGGCGCCGTGGCTTAGTTGGTTAAAGCTCCTCTGTAGTACACAGGAGATCCTAGGGTCGAATCCCAACGGTGCCTGGGGTGGCGCTCCAGTCCAGTAAGCCTGCCTCCGCTGTGCACAGACCTGAGGACCTGTCTTTCTGTGCACGCAACAGGATGTTTGAAGTGTTGATTCATGCATCCTCTGAGTCACTGCCAGATGAGGTCATTCAATGGTTTTGGGTTCAAGTCTCACCAGAGTCGTGGCTTTCTGGTAGCTCTCATACTGTGGAGTTTTGCCCTCAGGCAGTAGAAATTTGTAGACATTTTCTTTTAGCATCCGCCTCTGGATGTTTTAACCCTCTGAGTCACTGTCCCGATAACCCTGCTTGTGGTTTGGCGCCGTGGCTTAGTTGGTTAAAGCACCTGTCTCGTAAACAGGAGATCCTGGGTTCAAATCCCAGCGGTGCCTTGGGCGGGGTTCCAGCCCAGCAAGCGCAATTCTTTCCGAAAGCGACCCGCAAGCAGGGGCAGCGAGTGGTTAATTTTGCTAACCGACCCCGACTCAGTTGTCGGCAAACGCCTTAAAGCTGTCCAGCGCCCAGTCAGCCAACCCCTGGCCTCTTCTCTGGAAGCCTGGATCGTCTGAGTCGCCTTCCCGTAGGGCGAACGTGCTTCCAGGCTAGCCTAGTAAACAGGAGATCCTGCGTTTCGAATCCCAGCGATGCCTTTGGTTGCGCACCACAATACAGCCGAGCTCGTGCTTTACCAAAAAACGGACGGCGAATGGCGACACAGAGGAGCTTGTGGACCGCGGGAGGTTTCGCTTGCAACACTACCCTCTCACCTGCTTTTGGAGGATAGCATCGCAGGCTAACGGGTCCCACCGAGGAGGCGCCGTGGCTTAGCTGGTCAAAGCGCCTGTCTTGTAAACAGGAAATCCTGGGTTCGAATCCCAGCGGTGCCTTTCCACCGGTGGCTGTCTCTGGCCTCGCTGTTGAATGGGGACCCCGGCGACGCTCTGTTTTTGAACCGTGCAAAGACCTGAGGACCTGTCTTTCTGCCCACACAGCGTGGCACTCGGTTGAGCTGGACGGGCACAAATCTTTAAGAAAAGCCCTCAGTGGCCCAGCCTGGCATAAACCATTTTGAGGCCTCCTGTTCTCAGCGTACATTGATTTAAAAAAAAAATGTCAATCATATTTAAAAGGTAGCAAAACATGCCCAAGATCCAATTCAGTGAGGTATGGCAATCACTGTCTTGCATCAAGTGAAGGCAGCAGGACGTTCGAAGTGTTGATTCATGAATCCTCTAAGCCGCCCTCCCCTCGCCTAGCATGCGGGGTGGCGCCGTGGCTTAGTTGGTTAAAGCCCCTGTCTAGTAAACAGGAGATCCTGGGTTTGAATCCCAGCGGTGCCTTTGGTTGCGCGCCACAATACAGCCGAGCTCGTGCTTTACCAAAAAACGGACGGCGAACGGGGACACAGAGGAGCTTGTGGACCGCGGGAGGTTTCTCTTGCAACACTACCCTCTCACCTGCTTTTGGAGGATAGCATCCCAGGCTATCGAGTCTCACCGAGGAGGCGCCGTGGCTTAGTTGGTTAAAGCTCCTCTGTAGTACACAGGAGATCCTAGGTTCGAATCCCAACGGTGCCTGGGGTGGCGCTCCAGTCCAGTAAGCCTGCCTCCGCTGTGCACAGACCTGAGGACCTGTCTTTCTGTGCACGCAACAGGATGTTTGAAGTGTTGATTCATGCATCCTCTGAGTCACTGCCAGATGAGGTCATTCAATGGTTTTGGGTTCAAGTCTCACCAGAGTCGTGGCTTTCTGGTAGCTCTCATACTGTGGAGTTTTGCCCTCAGGCAGTAGAAATTTGTAGACATTTTCTTTTAGCATCCGCCTCTGGATGTTTTAACCCTCTGAGTCACTGTCCCGATAACCCTGCTTGTGGTTTGGCGCCGTGGCTTAGTTGGTTAAAGCTCCTGTCTCGTAAACAGGAGATCCTGGGTTCAAATCCCAGCGGTGCCTTGGGTGGGGTTCCAGCCCAGTAAGCGCAATTCTTTCCGAAAGCGACCCGCAAGCAGGGGCAGCGAGTGGTTAATTTTGCTAACCGACCCCGACTCAGTTGTCGGCAAACGCCTTAAAGCTGTCCAGCGCCCAGTCAGCCAACCCCTGGCCTCTTCTCTGGAAGCCTGGATCGTCTGAGTCGCCTTCCCGTAGGGCGAACGTGCTTCCAGGCTAGCCTAGTAAACAGGAGATCCTGCGTTTCGAATCCCAGCGATGCCTTTGGTTGCGCACCACAATACAGCCGAGCTCGTGCTTTACCAAAAAACGGACGGCGAATGGCGACACAGAGGAGCTTGTGGACCGCGGGAGGTTTCGCTTGCAACACTACCCTCTCACCTGCTTTTGGAGGATAGCATCGCAGGCTAACGGGTCCCACCGAGGAGGCGCCGTGGCTTAGCTGGTCAAAGCGCCTGTCTTGTAAACAGGAGATCCTGGGTTCGAATCCCAGCGGTGCCTTTCCACCGGTGGCTGTCTCTGGCCTCGCTGTTGAATGGGGATCCCGGCGACGCTCTGTTTTTGAACCGTGCAAAGACCTGAGGACCTGTCTTTCTGCCCACACAGCGTGGCACTCGGTTGAGCTGGACGGGCACAAATCTTTAAGAAAAGCCCTCAGTGGCCCAGCCTGGCATACCGACGGGCTCTGTGGCGCAATGGATAGCGCATTGGACTTCTAGACTGCCAGATGAGGCCATTCAAAGGTTGTGGGTTCGAGTCCCACCAGAGTCTTGCTTTTTGGCATTTTGTTAAGCCCGTACTGCGCAGTGTTGCTCTCGGACAGCAGAAACCATTTTGAGGCCTCCTGTTCTCAACGTACATTGATTTAAAAAAAAATGTCAATCATATTTAAAAGGTAGCAAAACATGCCCAAGATCCAATTCAGTGAGGTATGGCAATCACTGTCTTGCATCAAGTGAAGGCAGCAGGACGTTCGAAGTGTTGATTCATGAATCCTCTAAGCCACCCTCCCCTCGCCTAGCATGCGGGGTGGCGCCGTGGCTTAGTTGGTTAAAGCGCCTGTCTAGTAAACACGAGATCCTGGGTTTAAATCCCAGCGGTGCCTTGGGCGGGGTTCCAGCCCAGCAAGCGCAAGCTTTTCCGAAAGCGACCCGCAAGCAGGGGCAGCGAGTGGTTAATTTTGCTAACCGCCCCGACTCAGTTGTCGGCAAACGCCTTAAAGCTGTCCAGCGCCCAGTCAGCCAACCCCTGGCCTCTTCTCTGGAAGCCTGGATCGTCTGAGTCGCCTTCCCGTAGGGCGAACGTGCTTCCAGGCTAGCCTAGTAAACAGGAAATCCTGCGTTTCGAATCCCAGCGATGCCTTTGGTTGCGCACCACAATACAGCCGAGCTCGTGTTTTACCAAAAAACGGACGGCGTATGGCGACATAGAGGAGCTTGTGGACCGCGGGAGGTTTCTCTTGCAACACTACCCTCTCACCTGCTTTTGGAGGATAGCATCGCAGGCTAACAGGTCCTACCGAGGAGGCGCCGTGGCTTAGCTGGTCAAAGCGCCTGTCTTGTAAACAGGAGATCCTGGGTTCGAATCCCAGCGGTGCCTTTCCACCGGTGGCTGTCTCTGGCCTCGCTGTTGAATGGGGACCCCGGCGACGCTCTGTTTTTGAACCGTGCAAAGACCTGAGGACCTGTCTTTCTGCCCACACAGCGTGGCACTCGGTTGAGCTGGACGGGCACAAATCTTTAAGAAAAGCCCTCAGTGGCCCAGCCTGGCATACCGACGGGCTCTGTGGCGCAATGGATAGCGCATTGGACTTCTAGACTGCCAGATGAGGCCATTCAAAGGTTGTGGGTTCGAGTCCCACCAGAGTCTTGCTTTTTGGCATTTTGTTAAGCCCGTACTGCGCAGTGTTGCTCTCGGACAGCAGAAACCATTTTGAGGCCTCCTGTTCTCAACGTACATTGATTTAAAAAAAAATGTCAATCATATTTAAAAGGTAGCAAAACATGCCCAAGATCCAATTCAGTGAGGTATGGCAATCACTGTCTTGCATCAAGTGAAGGCAGCAGGACGTTCGAAGTGTTGATTCATGAATCCTCTAAGCCACCCTCCCCTCGCCTAGCATGCGGGGTGGCGCCGTGGCTTAGTTGGTTAAAGCGCCTGTCTAGTAAACACGAGATCCTGGGTTTAAATCCCAGCGGTGCCTTGGGCGGGGTTCCAGCCCAGCAAGCGCAAGCTTTTCCGAAAGCGACCCGCAAGCAGGGGCAGCGAGTGGTTAATTTTGCTAACCGCCCCGACTCAGTTGTCGGCAAACGCCTTAAAGCTGTCCAGCGCCCAGTCAGCCAACCCCTGGCCTCTTCTCTGGAAGCCTGGATCGTCTGAGTCGCCTTCCCGTAGGGCGAACGTGCTTCCAGGCTAGCCTAGTAAACAGGAGATCCTGCGTTTCGAATCCCAGCGATGCCTTTGGTTGCGCACCACAATACAGCCGAGCTCGTGTTTTACCAAAAAACGGACGGCGTATGGCGACATAGAGGAGCTTGTGGACCGCGGGAGGTTTCTCTTGCAACACTACCCTCTCACCTGCTTTTGGAGGATAGCATCGCAGGCTAACAGGTCCTACCGAGGAGGCGCCGTGGCTTAGCTGGTCAAAGCGCCTGTCTTGTAAACAGGAGATCCTGGGTTCGAATCCCAGCGGTGCCTTTCCACCGGTGGCTGTCTCTGGCCTCGCTGTTGAATGGGGACCCCGGCGACGCTCTGTTTTTGAACCGTGCAAAGACCTGAGGACCTGTCTTTCTGCCCACACAGCGTGGCACTCGGTTGAGCTGGACGGGCACAAATCTTTAAGAAAAGCCCTCAGTGGCCCAGCCTGGCATAAACCATTTTGAGGCCTCCTGTTCTCAGCGTACATTGATTTAAAAAAAAAATGTCAATCATATTTAAAAGGTAGCAAAACATGCCCAAGATCCAATTCAGTGAGGTATGGCAATCACTGTCTTGCATCAAGTGAAGGCAGCAGGACGTTCGAAGTGTTGATTCATGAATCCTCTAAGCCGCCCTCCCCTCGCCTAGCATGCGGGGTGGCGCCGTGGCTTAGTTGGTTAAAGCGCCTGTCTAGTAAACAGGAGATCCTGGGTTCGAATCCCAGCGGTGCCTTTGGTTGCGCGCCACAATACAGCCGAGCTCGTGCTTTACCAAAAAACGGACGGCGAACGGGGACACAGAGGAGCTTGTGGACCGCGGGAGGTTTCTCTTGCAACACTACCCTCTCACCTGCTTTTGGAGGATAGCATCCCAGGCTATCGAGTCTCACCGAGGAGGCGCCGTGGCTTAGTTGGTTAAAGCGCCTGTCTAGTAAACAGGAGATCCTGGGTTCGAATCCCAGCGGTGCCTTTGGTTGCGCGCCACAATACAGCCGAGCTCGTGCTTTACCAAAAAACGGACGGCGAACGGGGACACAGAGGAGCTTGTGGACCGCGGGAGGTTTCTCTTGCAACACTACCCTCTCACCTGCTTTTGGAGGATAGCATCCCAGGCTATCAAGTCTCACCGAGGAGGCGCCGTGGCTTAGTTGGTTAAAGCTCCTCTGTAGTACACAGGAGATCCTAGGTTCGAATCTCAACGGTGCCTGGGGTGGCGCTCCAGTCCAGTAAGCCTGCCTCCGCTGTGCACAGACCTGAGGACCTGTCTTTCTGTGCACGCAACAGGATGTTTGAAGTGTTGATTCATGCATCCTCTGAGTCACTGCCAGATGAGGTCATTCAATGGTTTTGGGTTCAAGTCTCACCAGAGTCGTGGCTTTCTGGTAGCTCTCATACTGTGGAGTTTTGCCCTCAGGCAGTAGAAATTTGTAGACATTTTCTTTTAGCATCCGCCTCTGGATGTTTTAACCCTCTGAGTCACTGTCCCGATAACCCTGCTTGTGGTTTGGCGCCGTGGCTTAGTTGGTTAAAGCACCTGTCTCGTAAACAGGAGATCCTGGGTTCAAATCCCAGCGGTGCCTTGGGCGGGGTTCCAGCCCAGCAAGCGCAATTCTTTCCGAAAGCGACCCGCAAGCAGGGGCAGCGAGTGGTTAATTTTGCTAACCGACCCCGACTCAGTTGTCGGCAAACGCCTTAAAGCTGTCCAGCGCCCAGTCAGCCAACCCCTGGCCTCTTCTCTGGAAGCCTGGATCGTCTGAGTCGCCTTCCCGTAGGGCGAACGTGCTTCCAGGCTAGCCTAGTAAACAGGAGATCCTGCGTTTCGAATCCCAGCGATGCCTTTGGTTGCGCACCACAATACAGCCGAGCTCGTGCTTTACCAAAAAACGGACGGCGAATGGCGACACAGAGGAGCTTGTGGACCGCGGGAGGTTTCGCTTGCAACACTACCCTCTCACCTGCTTTTGGAGGATAGCATCGCAGGCTAACGGATCCCACCGAGGAGGCGCCGTGGCTTAGCTGGTCAAAGCGCCTGTCTTGTAAACAGGAGATCCTGGGTTCGAATCCCAGCGGTGCCTTTCCACCGGTGGCTGTCTCTGGCCTCGCTGTTGAATGGGGACCCCGGCGACGCTCTGTTTTTGAACCGTGCAAAGACCTGAGGACCTGTCTTTCTGCCCACACAGCGTGGCACTCGGTTGAGCTGGACGGGCACAAATCTTTAAGAAAAGCCCTCAGTGGCCCAGCCTGGCATACCGACGGGCTCTGTGGCGCAATGGATAGCGCATTGGACTTCTAGACTGCCAGATGAGGCCATTCAAAGGTTGTGGGTTCGAGTCCCACCAGAGTCTTGCTTTTTGGCATTTTGTTAAGCCCGTACTGCGCAGTGTTGCTCTCGGACAGCAGAAACCATTTTGAGGCCTCCTGTTCTCAACGTACATTGATTTAAAAAAAAATGTCAATCATATTTAAAAGGTAGCAAAACATGCCCAAGATCCAATTCAGTGAGGTATGGCAATCACTGTCTTGCATCAAGTGAAGGCAGCAGGACGTTCGAAGTGTTGATTCATGAATCCTCTAAGCCACCCTCCCCTCGCCTAGCATGCGGGGTGGCGCCGTGGCTTAGTTGGTTAAAGCGCCTGTCTAGTAAACACGAGATCCTGGGTTTAAATCCCAGCGGTGCCTTGGGCGGGGTTCCAGCCCAGCAAGCGCAAGCTTTTCCGAAAGCGACCCGCAAGCAGGGGCAGCGAGTGGTTAATTTTGCTAACCGCCCCGACTCAGTTGTCGGCAAACGCCTTAAAGCTGTCCAGCGCCCAGTCAGCCAACCCCTGGCCTCTTCTCTGGAAGCCTGGATCGTCTGAGTCGCCTTCCCGTAGGGCGAACGTGCTTCCAGGCTAGCCTAGTAAACAGGAGATCCTGCGTTTCGAATCCCAGCGATGCCTTTGGTTGCGCACCACAATACAGCCGAGCTCGTGTTTTACCAAAAAACGGACGGCGTATGGCGACATAGAGGAGCTTGTGGACCGCGGGAGGTTTCTCTTGCAACACTACCCTCTCACCTGCTTTTGGAGGATAGCATCGCAGGCTAACAGGTCCTACCGAGGAGGCGCCGTGGCTTAGCTGGTCAAAGCGCCTGTCTTGTAAACAGGAGATCCTGGGTTCGAATCCCAGCGGTGCCTTTCCACCGGTGGCTGTCTCTGGCCTCGCTGTTGAATGGGGACCCCGGCGACGCTCTGTTTTTGAACCGTGCAAAGACCTGAGGACCTGTCTTTCTGCCCACACAGCGTGGCACTCGGTTGAGCTGGACGGGCACAAATCTTTAAGAAAAGCCCTCAGTGGCCCAGCCTGGCATAAACCATTTTGAGGCCTCCTGTTCTCAGCGTACATTGATTTAAAAAAAAATGTCAATCATATTTAAAAGGTAGCAAAACATGCCCAAGATCCAATTCAGTGAGGTATGGCAATCACTGTCTTGCATCAAGTGAAGGCAGCAGGACGTTCGAAGTGTTGATTCATGAATCCTCTAAGCCGCCCTCCCCTCGCCTAGCATGCGGGGTGGCGCCGTGGCTTAGTTGGTTAAAGCGCCTGTCTAGTAAACAGGAGATCCTGGGTTCGAATCCCAGCGGTGCCTTTGGTTGCGCGCCACAATACAGCCGAGCTCGTGCTTTACCAAAAAACGGACGGCGAACGGGGACACAGAGGAGCTTGTGGACCGCGGGAGGTTTCTCTTGCAACACTACCCTCTCACCTGCTTTTGGAGGATAGCATCCCAGGCTATCGAGTCTCACCGAGGAGGCGCCGTGGCTTAGTTGGTTAAAGCGCCTGTCTAGTAAACAGGAGATCCTGGGTTCGAATCCCAGCGGTGCCTTTGGTTGCGCGCCACAATACAGCCGAGCTCGTGCTTTACCAAAAAACGGACGGCGAACGGGGACACAGAGGAGCTTGTGGACCGCGGGAGGTTTCTCTTGCAACACTACCCTCTCACCTGCTTTTGGAGGATAGCATCCCAGGCTATCAAGTCTCACCGAGGAGGCGCCGTGGCTTAGTTGGTTAAAGCTCCTCTGTAGTACACAGGAGATCCTAGGTTCGAATCCCAACGGTGCCTGGGGTGGCGCTCCAGTCCAGTAAGCCTGCCTCCGCTGTGCACAGACCTGAGGACCTGTCTTTCTGTGCACGCAACAGGATGTTTGAAGTGTTGATTCATGCATCCTCTGAGTCACTGCCAGATGAGGTCATTCAATGGTTTTGGGTTCAAGTCTCACCAGAGTCGTGGCTTTCTGGTAGCTCTCATACTGTGGAGTTTTGCCCTCAGGCAGTAGAAATTTGTAGACATTTTCTTTTAGCATCCGCCTCTGGATGTTTTAACCCTCTGAGTCACTGTCCCGATAACCCTGCTTGTGGTTTGGCGCCGTGGCTTAGTTGGTTAAAGCACCTGTCTCGTAAACAGGAGATCCTGGGTTCAAATCCCAGCGGTGCCTTGGGCGGGGTTCCAGCCCAGCAAGCGCAATTCTTTCCGAAAGCGACCCGCAAGCAGGGGCAGCGAGTGGTTAATTTTGCTAACCGACCCCGACTCAGTTGTCGGCAAACGCCTTAAAGCTGTCCAGCGCCCAGTCAGCCAACCCCTGGCCTCTTCTCTGGAAGCCTGGATCGTCTGAGTCGCCTTCCCGTAGGGCGAACGTGCTTCCAGGCTAGCCTAGTAAACAGGAGGTCCTGCGTTTCGAATCCCAGCGATGCCTTTGGTTGCGCACCACAATACAGCCGAGCTCGTGCTTTACCAAAAAACGGACGGCGAATGGCGACACAGAGGAGCTTGTGGACCGCGGGAGGTTTCGCTTGCAACACTACCCTCTCACCTGCTTTTGGAGGATAGCATCGCAGGCTAACGGGTCCCACCGAGGAGGCGCCGTGGCTTAGCTGGTCAAAGCGCCTGTCTTGTAAACAGGAGATCCTGGGTTCGAATCCCAGCGGTGCCTTTCCACCGGTGGCTGTCTCTGGCCTCGCTGTTGAATGGGGACCCCGGCGACGCTCTGTTTTTGAACCGTGCAAAGACCTGAGGACCTGTCTTTCTGCCCACACAGCGTGGCACTCGGTTGAGCTGGACGGGCACAAATCTTTAAGAAAAGCCCTCAGTGGCCCAGCCTGGCATACCGACGGGCTCTGTGGCGCAATGGATAGCGCATTGGACTTCTAGACTGCCAGATGAGGCCATTCAAAGGTTGTGGGTTCGAGTCCCACCAGAGTCTTGCTTTTTGGCATTTTGTTAAGCCCGTACTGCGCAGTGTTGCTCTCGGACAGCAGAAACCATTTTGAGGCCTCCTGTTCTCAACGTACATTGATTTAAAAAAAAAATGTCAATCATATTTAAAAGGTAGCAAAACATGCCCAAGATCCAATTCAGTGAGGTATGGCAATCACTGTCTTGCATCAAGTGAAGGCAGCAGGACGTTCGAAGTGTTGATTCATGAATCCTCTAAGCCACCCTCCCCTCGCCTAGCATGCGGGGTGGCGCCGTGGCTTAGTTGGTTAAAGCGCCTGTCTAGTAAACACGAGATCCTGGGTTTAAATCCCAGCGGTGCCTTGGGCGGGGTTCCAGCCCAGCAAGCGCAAGCTTTTCCGAAAGCGACCCGCAAGCAGGGGCAGCGAGTGGTTAATTTTGCTAACCGCCCCGACTCAGTTGTCGGCAAACGCCTTAAAGCTGTCCAGCGCCCAGTCAGCCAACCCCTGGCCTCTTCTCTGGAAGCCTGGATCGTCTGAGTCGCCTTCCCGTAGGGCGAACGTGCTTCCAGGCTAGCCTAGTAAACAGGAGATCCTGCGTTTCGAATCCCAGCGATGCCTTTGGTTGCGCACCACAATACAGCCGAGCTCGTGCTTTACCAAAAAACGGACGGCGTATGGCGACATAGAGGAGCTTGTGGACCGCGGGAGGTTTCTCTTGCAACACTACCCTCTCACCTGCTTTTGGAGGATAGCATCGCAGGCTAACAGGTCCTACCGAGGAGGCGCCGTGGCTTAGCTGGTCAAAGCGCCTGTCTTGTAAACAGGAGATCCTGGGTTCGAATCCCAGCGGTGCCTTTCCACCGGTGGCTGTCTCTGGCCTCGCTGTTGAATGGGGACCCCGGCGACGCTCTGTTTTTGAACCGTGCAAAGACCTGAGGACCTGTCTTTCTGCCCACACAGCGTGGCACTCGGTTGAGCTGGACGGGCACAAATCTTTAAGAAAAGCCCTCAGTGGCCCAGCCTGGCATAAACCATTTTGAGGCCTCCTGTTCTCAGCGTACATTGATTTAAAAAAAAAATGTCAATCATATTCAAAAGGTAGCAAAACATGCCCAAGATCCAATTCAGTGAGGTATGGCAATCACTGTCTTGCATCAAGTGAAGGCAGCAGGACGTTCGAAGTGTTGATTCATGAATCCTCTAAGCCGCCCTCCCCTCGCCTAGCATGCGGGGTGGAGCCGTGGCTTAGTTGGTTAAAGCGCCTGTCTAGTAAACAGGAGATCCTGGGTTCGAATCCCAGCGGTGCCTTTGGTTGCGCGCCACAATACAGCCGAGCTCGTGCTTTACCAAAAAACGGACGGCGAACGGGGACACAGAGGAGCTTGTGGACCGCGGGAGGTTTCTCTTGCAACACTACCCTCTCACCTGCTTTTGCAGGATAGCATCCCAGGCTATCGAGTCTCACCGAGGAGGCGCCGTGGCTTAGTTGGTTAAAGCTCCTCTGTAGTACACAGGAGATCCTAGGTTCGAATCCCAACGGTGCCTGGGGTGGCGCTCCAGTCCAGTAAGCCTGCCTCCGCTGTGCACAGACCTGAGGACCTGTCTTCCTGTGCACGCAACAGGATGTTTGAAGTGTTGATTCATGCATCCTCTGAGTCACTGCCAGATGAGGTCATTCAATGGTTTTGGGTTCAAGTCTCACCAGAGTCGTGGCTTTCTGGTAGCTCTCATACTGTGGAGTTTTGCCCTCAGGCAGTAGAAATTTGTAGACATTTTCTTTTAGCATCCGCCTCTGGATGTTTTAACCCTCTGAGTCACTCTCCCGATAACCCTGCTTGCGGTTTGGCGCCGTCGCTTAGTTGGTTAAAGCACCTGTCTTGTAAACAGGAGGTCCTGGGTTCAAATCCCAGTGGTGCCTTGGGCGGGATTCCAGCCCAGCAAGCGCAATTTTTTCCGAAAGCGTCCCGCAAGCAGGGGCAGCGAGTGGTTAATTTTGCTAACCGCCCCGACTCAGTTGTCGGCAAACGCCTTAAAGCTGTCCAGCGCCTGTCTTGTAAACAGGAGATCCTGGGTTCGAATCCCAGCGGTGCCTTTCCACCGGTGGCTGTCTCTGGCCTCGCTGTTGAATGGGGACCCCAGCGACGCTGTGTTTTTGAACCGTGCAAAGACCTGAGGACCTGTCTTTCTGCCCACACAGCGTGCCACTCGGTTAAGCTGGACGGGCACAAATCTTTAAGAAAAGCCCTCAGTTGGTTAAAGCGCCTGTCTAGTAAACAGGAGATCCTGGGTTCAAATCCCAGCGGTGCCTTGGGCGGGGTTCCAGCCCAGCAAGCGCAAGCTTTTCCGAAAGCGACCCGCAAGCAGGGGCAGCGAGTGGTTAATTTTGCTAACCGACCCCGACTCAGTTGTCGGCAAACGCCTTAAAGCTGTCCAGCGCCCAGTCAGCCAACCCCTGGCCTCTTCTCTGGAAGCCTGGATCGTCTGAGTCGCCTTCCCGTAGGGCGAACGTGCTTCCAGGCTAGCCTAGTAAACAGGAGATCCTGCGTTTCGAATCCCAGCGATGCCTTTGGTTGCGCACCACAATACAGCCGAGCTCGTGCTTTACCAAAAAACGGACGGCGAATGGCGACACAGAGGAGCTTGTGGACCGCGGGAGGTTTCGCTTGCAACACTACCCTCTCACCTGCTTTTGGAGGATAGCATCGCAGGCTAACGGGTCCCACCGAGGAGGCGCCGTGGCTTAGCTGGTCAAAGCGCCTGTCTTGTAAACAGGAGATCCTGGGTTCGAATCCCAGCGGTGCCTTTCCACCGGTGGCTGTCTCTGGCCTCGCTGTTGAATGGGGACCCCGGCGACGCTCTGTTTTTGAACCGTGCAAAGACCTGAGGACCTGTCTTTCTGCCCACACAGCGTGGCACTCGGTTGAGCTGGACGGGCACAAATCTTTAAGAAAAGCCCTCAGTGGCCCAGCCTGGCATACCGACGGGCTCTGTGGCGCAATGGATAGCGCATTGGACTTCTAGACTGCCAGATGAGGCCATTCAAAGGTTGTGGGTTCGAGTCCCACCAGAGTCTTGCTTTTTGGCATTTTGTTAAGCCCGTACTGCGCAGTGTTGCTCTCGGACAGCAGAAACCATTTTGAGGCCTCCTGTTCTCAACGTACATTGATTTAAAAAAAAATGTCAATCATATTTAAAAGGTAGCAAAACATGCCCAAGATCCAATTCAGTGAGGTATGGCAATCACTGTCTTGCATCAAGTGAAGGCAGCAGGACGTTCGAAGTGTTGATTCATGAATCCTCTAAGCCACCCTCCCCTCGCCTAGCATGCGGGGTGGCGCCGTGGCTTAGTTGGTTAAAGCGCCTGTCTAGTAAACACGAGATCCTGGGTTTAAATCCCAGCGGTGCCTTGGGCGGGGTTCCAGCCCAGCAAGCGCAAGCTTTTCCGAAAGCGACCCGCAAGCAGGGGCAGCGAGTGGTTAATTTTGCTAACCGCCCCGACTCAGTTGTCGGCAAACGCCTTAAAGCTGTCCAGCGCCCAGTCAGCCAACCCCTGGCCTCTTCTCTGGAAGCCTGGATCGTCTGAGTCGCCTTCCCGTAGGGCGAACGTGCTTCCAGGCTAGCCTAGTAAACAGGAGATCCTGCGTTTCGAATCCCAGCGATGCCTTTGGTTGCGCACCACAATACAGCCGAGCTCGTGTTTTACCAAAAAACGGACGGCGTATGGCGACATAGAGGAGCTTGTGGACCGCGGGAGGTTTCTCTTGCAACACTACCCTCTCACCTGCTTTTGGAGGATAGCATCGCAGGCTAACAGGTCCTACCGAGGAGGCGCCGTGGCTTAGCTGGTCAAAGCGCCTGTCTTGTAAACAGGAGATCCTGGGTTCGAATCCCAGCGGTGCCTTTCCACCGGTGGCTGTCTCTGGCCTCGCTGTTGAATGGGGACCCCGGCGACGCTCTGTTTTTGAACCGTGCAAAGACCTGAGGACCTGTCTTTCTGCCCACACAGCGTGGCACTCGGTTGAGCTGGACGGGCACAAATCTTTAAGAAAAGCCCTCAGTGGCCCAGCCTGGCATAAACCATTTTGAGGCCTCCTGTTCTCAGCGTACATTGATTTAAAAAAAAAATGTCAATCATATTTAAAACGTAGCAAAACATGCCCAAGATCCAATTCAGTGAGGTATGGCAATCACTGTCTTGCATCAAGTGAAGGCAGCAGGACGTTCGAAGTGTTGATTCATGAATCCTCTAAGCCGCCCTCCCCTCGCCTAGCATGCGGGGTGGCGCCGTGGCTTAGTTGGTTAAAGCGCCTGTCTAGTAAACAGGAGATCCTGGGTTCGAATCCCAGCGGTGCCTTTGGTTGCGCGCCACAATACAGCCGAGCTCGTGCTTTACCAAAAAACGGACGGCGAACGGGGACACAGAGGAGCTTGTGGACCGCGGGAGGTTTCTCTTGCAACACTACCCTCTCACCTGCTTTTGGAGGATAGCATCCCAGGCTATCGAGTCTCACCGAGGAGGCGCCGTGGCTTAGTTGGTTAAAGCGCCTGTCTAGTAAACAGGAGATCCTGGGTTCGAATCCCAGCGGTGCCTTTGGTTGCGCGCCACAATACAGCCGAGCTCGTGCTTTACCAAAAAACGGACGGCGAACGGGGACACAGAGGAGCTTGTGGACCGCGGGAGGTTTCTCTTGCAACACTACCCTCTCACCTGCTTTTGGAGGATAGCATCCCAGGCTATCAAGTCTCACCGAGGAGGCGCCGTGGCTTAGTTGGTTAAAGCTCCTCTGTAGTACACAGGAGATCCTAGGTTCGAATCTCAACGGTGCCTGGGGTGGCGCTCCAGTCCAGTAAGCCTGCCTCCGCTGTGCACAGACCTGAGGACCTGTCTTTCTGTGCACGCAACAGGATGTTTGAAGTGTTGATTCATGCATCCTCTGAGTCACTGCCAGATGAGGTCATTCAATGGTTTTGGGTTCAAGTCTCACCAGAGTCGTGGCTTTCTGGTAGCTCTCATACTGTGGAGTTTTGCCCTCAGGCAGTAGAAATTTGTAGACATTTTCTTTTAGCATCCGCCTCTGGATGTTTTAACCCTCTGAGTCACTGTCCCGATAACCCTGCTTGTGGTTTGGCGCCGTGGCTTAGTTGGTTAAAGCACCTGTCTCGTAAACAGGAGATCCTGGGTTCAAATCCCAGCGGTGCCTTGGGCGGGGTTCCAGCCCAGCAAGCGCAATTCTTTCCGAAAGCGACCCGCAAGCAGGGGCAGCGAGTGGTTAATTTTGCTAACCGACCCCGACTCAGTTGTCGGCAAACGCCTTAAAGCTGTCCAGCGCCCAGTCAGCCAACCCCTGGCCTCTTCTCTGGAAGCCTGGATCGTCTGAGTCGCCTTCCCGTAGGGCGAACGTGCTTCCAGGCTAGCCTAGTAAACAGGAGATCCTGCGTTTCGAATCCCAGCGATGCCTTTGGTTGCGCACCACAATACAGCCGAGCTCGTGCTTTACCAAAAAACGGACGGCGAATGGCGACACAGAGGAGCTTGTGGACCGCGGGAGGTTTCGCTTGCAACACTACCCTCTCACCTGCTTTTGGAGGATAGCATCGCAGGCTAACGGGTCCCACCGAGGAGGCGCCGTGGCTTAGCTGGTCAAAGCGCCTGTCTTGTAAACAGGAGATCCTGGGTTCGAATCCCAGCGGTGCCTTTCCACCGGTGGCTGTCTCTGGCCTCGCTGTTGAATGGGGACCCCGGCGACGCTCTGTTTTTGAACCGTGCAAAGACCTGAGGACCTGTCTTTCTGCCCACACAGCGTGGCACTCGGTTGAGCTGGACGGGCACAAATCTTTAAGAAAAGCCCTCAGTGGCCCAGCCTGGCATAAACCATTTTGAGGCCTCCTGTTCTCAGCGTACATTGATTTAAAAAAAAAATGTCAATCATATTTAAAAGGTAGCAAAACATGCCCAAGATCCAATTCAGTGAGGTATGGCAATCACTGTCTTGCATCAAGTGAAGGCAGCAGGACGTTCGAAGTGTTGATTCATGAATCCTCTAAGCCGCCCTCCCCTCGCCTAGCATGCGGGGTGGAGCCGTGGCTTAGTTGGTTAAAGCGCCTGTCTAGTAAACAGGAGATCCTGGGTTCGAATCCCAGCGGTGCCTTTGGTTGCCCGCCACAATACAGCCGAGCTCGTGCTTTACCAAAAAACGGACGGCGAACGGGGACACAGAGGAGCTTGTGGACCGCGGGAGGTTTCTCTTGCAACACTACCCTCTCACCTGCTTTTGCAGGATAGCATCCCAGGCTATCGAGTCTCACCGAGGAGGCGCCGTGGCTTAGTTGGTTAAAGCTCCTCTGTAGTACACAGGAGATCCTAGGTTCGAATCCCAACGGTGCCTGGGGTGGCGCTCCAGTCCAGTAAGCCTGCCTCCGCTGTGCACAGACCTGAGGACCTGTCTTCCTGTGCACGCAACAGGATGTTTGAAGTGTTGATTCATGCATCCTCTGAGTCACTGCCAGATGAGGTCATTCAATGGTTTTGGGTTCAAGTCTCACCAGAGTCGTGGCTTTCTGGTAGCTCTCATACTGTGGAGTTTTGCCCTCAGGCAGTAGAAATTTGTAGACATTTTCTTTTAGCATCCGCCTCTGGATGTTTTAACCCTCTGAGTCACTCTCCCGATAACCCTGCTTGCGGTTTGGCGCCGTCGCTTAGTTGGTTAAAGCACCTGTCTTGTAAACAGGAGGTCCTGGGTTCAAATCCCAGTGGTGCCTTGGGCGGGATTCCAGCCCAGCAAGCGCAATTTTTTCCGAAAGCGTCCCGCAAGCAGGGGCAGCGAGTGGTTAATTTTGCTAACCGCCCCGACTCAGTTGTCGGCAAACGCCTTAAAGCTGTCCAGCGCCTGTCTTGTAAACAGGAGATCCTGGGTTCGAATCCCAGCGGTGCCTTTCCACCGGTGGCTGTCTCTGGCCTCGCTGTTGAATGGGGACCCCAGCGACGCTGTGTTTTTGAACCGTGCAAAGACCTGAGGACCTGTCTTTCTGCCCACACAGCGTGCCACTCGGTTAAGCTGGACGGGCACAAATCTTTAAGAAAAGCCCTCAGTTGGTTAAAGCGCCTGTCTAGTAAACAGGAGATCCTGGGTTCAAATCCCAGCGGTGCCTTGGGCGGGGTTCCAGCCCAGCAAGCGCAAGCTTTTCCGAAAGCGACCCGCAAGCAGGGGCAGCGAGTGGTTAATTTTGCTAACCGACCCCGACTCAGTTGTCGGCAAACGCCTTAAAGCTGTCCAGCGCCCAGTCAGCCAACCCCTGGCCTCTTCTCTGGAAGCCTGGATCGTCTGAGTCGCCTTCCCGTAGGACGAACGTGCTTCCAGGCTAGCCTAGTAAACAGGAGATCCTGCGTTTCGAATCCCAGCGATGCCTTTGGTTGCGCACCACAATACAGCCGAGCTCGTGCTTTACCAAAAAACGGACGGCGAATGGCGACACAGAGGAGCTTGTGGACCGCGGGAGGTTTCGCTTGCAACACTACCCTCTCACCTGCTTTTGGAGGATAGCATCGCAGGCTAACGGGTCCCACCGAGGAGGCGCCGTGGCTTAGCTGGTCAAAGCGCCTGTCTTGTAAACAGGAGATCCTGGGTTCGAATCCCAGCGGTGCCTTTCCACCGGTGGCTGTCTCTGGCCTCGCTGTTGAATGGGGACCCCGGCGACGCTCTGTTTTTGAACCGTGCAAAGACCTGAGGACCTGTCTTTCTGCCCACACAGCGTGGCACTCGGTTGAGCTGGACGGGCACAAATCTTTAAGAAAAGCCCTCAGTGGCCCAGCCTGGCATACCGACAGGCTCTGTGGCGCAATGGATAGCGCATTGGACTTCTAGACTGCCAGATGAGGCCATTCAAAGGTTGTGGGTTCGAGTCCCACCAGAGTCTTGCTTTTTGGCATTTTGTTAAGCCCGTACTGCGCAGTGTTGCTCTCGGACAGCAGAAACCATTTTGAGGCCTCCTGTTCTCAACGTACATTGATTTAAAAAAAAAATGTCAATCATATTTAAAAGGTAGCAAAACATGCCCAAGATCCAATTCAGTGAGGTATGGCAATCACTGTCTTGCATCAAGTGAAGGCAGCAGGACGTTCGAAGTGTTGATTCATGAATCCTCTAAGCCACCCTCCCCTCGCCTAGCATGCGGGGTGGCGCCGTGGCTTAGTTGGTTAAAGCGCCTGTCTAGTAAACACGAGATCCTGGGTTTAAATCCCAGCGGTGCCTTGGGCGGGGTTCCAGCCCAGCAAGCGCAAGCTTTTCCGAAAGCGACCCGCAAGCAGGGGCAGCGAGTGGTTAATTTTGCTAACCGCCCCGACTCAGTTGTCGGCAAACGCCTTAAAGCTGTCCAGCGCCCAGTCAGCCAACCCCTGGCCTCTTCTCTGGAAGCCTGGATCGTCTGAGTCGCCTTCCCGTAGGGCGAACGTGCTTCCAGGCTAGCCTAGTAAACAGGAGATCCTGCGTTTCGAATCCCAGCGATGCCTTTGGTTGCGCACCACAATACAGCCGAGCTCGTGCTTTACCAAAAAACGGACGGCGAATGGCGACACAGAGGAGCTTGTGGACCGCGGGAGGTTTCGCTTGCAACACTACCCTCTCACCTGCTTTTGGAGGATAGCATCGCAGGCTAACGGGTCCCACCGAGGAGGCGCCGTGGCTTAGCTGGTCAAAGCGCCTGTCTTGTAAACAGGAGATCCTGGGTTCGAATCCCAGCGGTGCCTTTCCACCGGTGGCTGTCTCTGGCCTCGCTGTTGAATGGGGACCCCGGCGACGCTCTGTTTTTGAACCGTGCAAAGACCTGAGGACCTGTCTTTCTGCCCACACAGCGTGGCACTCGGTTGAGCTGGACGGGCACAAATCTTTAAGAAAAGCCCTCAGTGGCCCAGCCTGGCATAAACCATTTTGAGGCCTCCTGTTCTCAGCGTACATTGATTTAAAAAAAAAATGTCAATCATATTTAAAAGGTAGCAAAACATGCCCAAGATCCAATTCAGTGAGGTATGGCAATCACTGTCTTGCATCAAGTGAAGGCAGCAGGACGTTCGAAGTGTTGATTCATGAATCCTCTAAGCCGCCCTCCCCTCGCCTAGCATGCGGGGTGGCGCCGTGGCTTAGTTGGTTAAAGCGCCTGTCTAGTAAACAGGAGATCCTGGGTTCGAATCCCAGCGGTGCCTTTGGTTGCGCGCCACAATACAGCCGAGCTCGTGCTTTACCAAAAAACGGACGGCGAACGGGGACACAGAGGAGCTTGTGGACCGCGGGAGGTTTCTCTTGCAACACTACCCTCTCACCTGCTTTTGGAGGATAGCATCCCAGGCTATCGAGTCTCACCGAGGAGGCGCCGTGGCTTAGTTGGTTAAAGCGCCTGTCTAGTAAACAGGAGATCCTGGGTTCGAATCCCAGCGGTGCCTTTGGTTGCGCGCCACAATACAGCCGAGCTCGTGCTTTACCAAAAAACGGACGGCGAACGGGGACACAGAGGAGCTTGTGGACCGCGGGAGGTTTCTCTTGCAACACTACCCTCTCACCTGCTTTTGGAGGATAGCATCCCAGGCTATCAAGTCTCACCGAGGAGGCGCCGTGGCTTAGTTGGTTAAAGCTCCTCTGTAGTACACAGGAGATCCTAGGTTCGAATCCCAACGGTGCCTGGGGTGGCGCTCCAGTCCAGTAAGCCTGCCTCTGCTGTGCACAGACCTGAGGACCTGTCTTTCTGTGCACGCAACAGGATGTTTGAAGTGTTGATTCATGCATCCTCTGAGTCACTGCCAGATGAGGTCATTCAATGGTTTTGGGTTCAAGTCTCACCAGAGTCGTGGCTTTCTGGTAGCTCTCATACTGTGGAGTTTTGCCCTCAGGCAGTAGAAATTTGTAGACATTTTCTTTTAGCATCCGCCTCTGGATGTTTTAACCCTCTGAGTCACTGTCCCGATAACCCGGCTTGTGGTTTGGCGCCGTGGCTTAGTTGGTTAAAGCACCTGTCTCGTAAACAGGAGATCCTGGGTTCAAATCCCAGCGGTGCCTTGGGCGGGGTTCCAGCCCAGCAAGCGCAATTCTTTCCGAAAGCGACCCGCAAGCAGGGGCAGCGAGTGGTTAATTTTGCTAACCGACCCCGACTCAGTTGTCGGCAAACGCCTTAAAGCTGTCCAGCGCCCAGTCAGCCAACCCCTGGCCTCTTCTCTGGAAGCCTGGATCGTCTGAGTCGCCTTCCCGTAGGGCGAACGTGCTTCCAGGCTAGCCTAGTAAACAGGAGATCCTGCGTTTCGAATCCCAGCGATGCCTTTGGTTGCGCACCACAATACAGCCGAGCTCGTGCTTTACCAAAAAACGGACGGCGAATGGCGACACAGAGGAGCTTGTGGACCGCGGGAGGTTTCGCTTGCAACACTACCCTCTCACCTGCTTTTGGAGGATAGCATCGCAGGCTAACGGATCCCACCGAGGAGGCGCCGTGGCTTAGCTGGTCAAAGCGCCTGTCTTGTAAACAGGAGATCCTGGGTTCGAATCCCAGCGGTGCCTTTCCACCGGTGGCTGTCTCTGGCCTCGCTGTTGAATGGGGACCCCGGCGACGCTCTGTTTTTGAACCGTGCAAAGACCTGAGGACCTGTCTTTCTGCCCACACAGCGTGGGACTCGGTTGAGCTGGACGGGCACAAATCTTTAAGAAAAGCCCTCAGTGGCCCAGCCTGGCATACCGACGGGCTCTGTGGCGCAATGGATAGCGCATTGGACTTCTAGACTGCCAGATGAGGCCATTCAAAGGTTGTGGGTTCGAGTCCCACCAGAGTCTTGCTTTTTGGCATTTTGTTAAGCCCGTACTGCGCAGTGTTGCTCTCGGACAGCAGAAACCATTTTGAGGCCTCCTGTTCTCAACGTACATTGATTTAAAAAAAAATGTCAATCATATTTAAAAGGTAGCAAAACATGCCCAAGATCCAATTCAGTGAGGTATGGCAATCACTGTCTTGCATCAAGTGAAGGCAGCAGGACGTTCGAAGTGTTGATTCATGAATCCTCTAAGCCACCCTCCCCTCGCCTAGCATGCGGGGTGGCGCCGTGGCTTAGTTGGTTAAAGCGCCTGTCTAGTAAACACGAGATCCTGGGTTTAAATCCCAGCGGTGCCTTGGGCGGGGTTCCAGCCCAGCAAGCGCAAGCTTTTCCGAAAGCGACCCGCAAGCAGGGGCAGCGAGTGGTTAATTTTGCTAACCGCCCCGACTCAGTTGTCGGCAAACGCCTTAAAGCTGTCCAGCGCCCAGTCAGCCAACCCCTGGCCTCTTCTCTGGAAGCCTGGATCGTCTGAGTCGCCTTCCCGTAGGGCGAACGTGCTTCCAGGCTAGCCTAGTAAACAGGAGATCCTGCGTTTCGAATCCCAGCGATGCCTTTGGTTGCGCACCACAATACAGCCGAGCTCGTGCTTTACCAAAAAACGGACGGCGTATGGCGACATAGAGGAGCTTGTGGACCGCGGGAGGTTTCTCTTGCAACACTACCCTCTCACCTGCTTTTGGAGGATAGCATCGCAGGCTAACAGGTCCTACCGAGGAGGCGCCGTGGCTTAGCTGGTCAAAGCGCCTGTCTTGTAAACAGGAGATCCTGGGTTCGAATCCCAGCGGTGCCTTTCCACCGGTGGCTGTCTCTGGCCTCGCTGTTGAATGGGGACCCCGGCGACGCTCTGTTTTTGAACCGTGCAAAGACCTGAGGACCTGTCTTTCTGCCCACACAGCGTGGCACTCGGTTGAGCTGGACGGGCACAAATCTTTAAGAAAAGCCCTCAGTGGCCCAGCCTGGCATAAACCATTTTGAGGCCTCCTGTTCTCAGCGTACATTGATTTAAAAAAAAAATGTCAATCATATTTAAAAGGTAGCAAAACATGCCCAAGATCCAATTCAGTGAGGTATGGCAATCACTGTCTTGCATCAAGTGAAGGCAGCAGGACGTTCGAAGTGTTGATTCATGAATCCTCTAAGCCGCCCTCCCCTCGCCTAGCATGCGGGGTGGCGCCGTGGCTTAGTTGGTTAAAGCGCCTGTCTAGTAAACAGGAGATCCTGGGTTCGAATCCCAGCGGTGCCTTTGGTTGCGCGCCACAATACAGCCGAGCTCGTGCTTTACCAAAAAACGGACGGCGAACGGGGACACAGAGGAGCTTGTGGACCGCGGGAGGTTTCTCTTGCAACACTACCCTCTCACCTGCTTTTGGAGGATAGCATCCCAGGCTATCAAGTCTCACCGAGGAGGCGCCGTGGCTTAGTTGGTTAAAGCTCCTCTGTAGTACACAGGAGATCCTAGGTTCGAATCTCAACGGTGCCTGGGGTGGCGCTCCAGTCCAGTAAGCCTGCCTCCGCTGTGCACAGACCTGAGGACCTGTCTTTCTGTGCACGCAACAGGATGTTTGAAGTGTTGATTCATGCATCCTCTGAGTCACTGCCAGATGAGGTCATTCAATGGTTTTGGGTTCAAGTCTCACCAGAGTCGTGGCTTTCTGGTAGCTCTCATACTGTGGAGTTTTGCCCTCAGGCAGTAGAAATTTGTAGACATTTTCTTTTAGCATCCGCCTCTGGATGTTTTAACCCTCTGAGTCACTGTCCCGATAACCCTGCTTGTGGTTTGGCGCCGTGGCTTAGTTGGTTAAAGCACCTGTCTCGTAAACAGGAGATCCTGGGTTCAAATCCCAGCGGTGCCTTGGGCGGGGTTCCAGCCCAGCAAGCGCAATTCTTTCCGAAAGCGACCCGCAAGCAGGGGCAGCGAGTGGTTAATTTTGCTAACCGACCCCGACTCAGTTGTCGGCAAACGCCTTAAAGCTGTCCAGCGCCCAGTCAGCCAACCCCTGGCCTCTTCTCTGGAAGCCTGGATCGTCTGAGTCGCCTTCCCGTAGGGCGAACGTGCTTCCAGGCTAGCCTAGTAAACAGGAGATCCTGCGTTTCGAATCCCAGCGATGCCTTTGGTTGCGCACCACAATACAGCCGAGCTCGTGCTTTACCAAAAAACGGACGGCGAATGGCGACACAGAGGAGCTTGTGGACCGCGGGAGGTTTCGCTTGCAACACTACCCTCTCACCTGCTTTTGGAGGATAGCATCGCAGGCTAACGGGTCCCACCGAGGAGGCGCCGTGGCTTAGCTGGTCAAAGCGCCTGTCTTGTAAACAGGAGATCCTGGGTTCGAATCCCAGCGGTGCCTTTCCACCGGTGGCTGTCTCTGGCCTCGCTGTTGAATGGGGACCCCGGCGACGCTCTGTTTTTGAACCGTGCAAAGACCTGAGGACCTGTCTTTCTGCCCACACAGCGTGGCACTCGGTTGAGCTGGACGGGCACAAATCTTTAAGAAAAGCCCTCAGTGGCCCAGCCTGGCATAAACCATTTTGAGGCCTCCTGTTCTCAGCGTACATTGATTTAAAAAAAAAAAATGTCAATCATATTTAAAAGGTAGCAAAACATGCCCAAGATCCAATTCAGTGAGGTATGGCAATCACTGTCTTGCATCAAGTGAAGGCAGCAGGACGTTCGAAGTGTTGATTCATGAATCCTCTAAGCCGCCCTCCCCTCGCCTAGCATGCGGGGTGGAGCCGTGGCTTAGTTGGTTAAAGCGCCTGTCTAGTAAACAGGAGATCCTGGGTTCGAATCCCAGCGGTGCCTTTGGTTGCGCGCCACAATACAGCCGAGCTCGTGCTTTACCAAAAAACGGACGGCGAACGGGGACACAGAGGAGCTTGTGGACCGCGGGAGGTTTCTCTTGCAACACTACCCTCTCACCTGCTTTTGCAGGATAGCATCCCAGGCTATCGAGTCTCACCGAGGAGGCGCCGTGGCTTAGTTGGTTAAAGCTCCTCTGTAGTACACAGGAGATCCTAGGTTCGAATCCCAACGGTGCCTGGGGTGGCGCTCCAGTCCAGTAAGCCTGCCTCCGCTGTGCACAGACCTGAGGACCTGTCTTCCTGTGCACGCAACAGGATGTTTGAAGTGTTGATTCATGCATCCTCTGAGTCACTGCCAGATGAGGTCATTCAATGGTTTTGGGTTCAAGTCTCACCAGAGTCGTGGCTTTCTGGTAGCTCTCATACTGTGGAGTTTTGCCCTCAGGCAGTAGAAATTTGTAGACATTTTCTTTTAGCATCCGCCTCTGGATGTTTTAACCCTCTGAGTCACTCTCCCGATAACCCTGCTTGCGGTTTGGCGCCGTCGCTTAGTTGGTTAAAGCACCTGTCTTGTAAACAGGAGGTCCTGGGTTCAAATCCCAGTGGTGCCTTGGGCGGGATTCCAGCCCAGCAAGCGCAATTTTTTCCGAAAGCGTCCCGCAAGCAGGGGCAGCGAGTGGTTAATTTTGCTAACCGCCCCGACTCAGTTGTCGGCAAACGCCTTAAAGCTGTCCAGCGCCTGTCTTGTAAACAGGAGATCCTGGGTTCGAATCCCAGCGGTGCCTTTCCACCGGTGGCTGTCTCTGGCCTCGCTGTTGAATGGGGACCCCAGCGACGCTGTGTTTTTGAACCGTGCAAAGACCTGAGGACCTGTCTTTCTGCCCACACAGCGTGCCACTCGGTTAAGCTGGACGGGCACAAATCTTTAAGAAAAGCCCTCAGTTGGTTAAAGCGCCTGTCTAGTAAACAGGAGATCCTGGGTTCAAATCCCAGCGGTGCCTTGGGCGGGGTTCCAGCCCAGCAAGCGCAAGCTTTTCCGAAAGCGACCCGCAAGCAGGGGCAGCGAGTGGTTAATTTTGCTAACCGACCCCGACTCAGTTGTCGGCAAACGCCTTAAAGCTGTCCAGCGCCCAGTCAGCCAACCCCTGGCCTCTTCTCTGGAAGCCTGGATCGTCTGAGTCGCCTTCCCGTAGGACGAACGTGCTTCCAGGCTAGCCTAGTAAACAGGAGATCCTGCGTTTCGAATCCCAGCGATGCCTTTGGTTGCGCACCACAATACAGCCGAGCTCGTGCTTTACCAAAAAACGGACGGCGAATGGCGACACAGAGGAGCTTGTGGACCGCGGGAGGTTTCGCTTGCAACACTACCCTCTCACCTGCTTTTGGAGGATAGCATCGCAGGCTAACGGGTCCCACCGAGGAGGCGCCGTGGCTTAGCTGGTCAAAGCGCCTGTCTTGTAAACAGGAGATCCTGGGTTCGAATCCCAGCGGTGCCTTTCCACCGGTGGCTGTCTCTGGCCTCGCTGTTGAATGGGGACCCCGGCGACGCTCTGTTTTTGAACCGTGCAAAGACCTGAGGACCTGTCTTTCTGCCCACACAGCGTGGCACTCGGTTGAGCTGGACGGGCACAAATCTTTAAGAAAAGCCCTCAGTGGCCCAGCCTGGCATACCGACGGGCTCTGTGGCGCAATGGATAGCGCATTGGACTTCTAGACTGCCAGATGAGGCCATTCAAAGGTTGTGGGTTCGAGTCCCACCAGAGTCTTGCTTTTTGGCATTTTGTTAAGCCCGTACTGCGCAGTGTTGCTCTCGGACAGCAGAAACCATTTTGAGGCCTCCTGTTCTCAACGTACATTGATTTAAAAAAAAAATGTCAATCATATTTAAAAGGTAGCAAAACATGCCCAAGATCCAATTCAGTGAGGTATGGCAATCACTGTCTTGCATCAAGTGAAGGCAGCAGGACGTTCGAAGTGTTGATTCATGAATCCTCTAAGCCACCCTCCCCTCGCCTAGCATGCGGGGTGGCGCCGTGGCTTAGTTGGTTAAAGCGCCTGTCTAGTAAACACGAGATCCTGGGTTTAAATCCCAGCGGTGCCTTGGGCGGGGTTCCAGCCCAGCAAGCGCAAGCTTTTCCGAAAGCGACCCGCAAGCAGGGGCAGCGAGTGGTTAATTTTGCTAACCGCCCCGACTCAGTTGTCGGCAAACGCCTTAAAGCTGTCCAGCGCCCAGTCAGCCAACCCCTGGCCTCTTCTCTGGAAGCCTGGATCGTCTGAGTCGCCTTCCCGTAGGGCGAACGTGCTTCCAGGCTAGCCTAGTAAACAGGAGATCCTGCGTTTCGAATCCCAGCGATGCCTTTGGTTGCGCACCACAATACAGCCGAGCTCGTGCTTTACCAAAAAACGGACGGCGAATGGCGACACAGAGGAGCTTGTGGACCGCGGGAGGTTTCGCTTGCAACACTACCCTCTCACCTGCTTTTGGAGGATAGCATCGCAGGCTAACGGGTCCCACCGAGGAGGCGCCGTGGCTTAGCTGGTCAAAGCGCCTGTCTTGTAAACAGGAGATCCTGGGTTCGAATCCCAGCGGTGCCTTTCCACTGGTGGCTGTCTCTGGCCTCGCTGTTGAATGGGGACCCCGGCGACGCTCTGTTTTTGAACCGTGCAAAGACCTGAGGACCTGTCTTTCTGCCCACACAGCGTGGCACTCGGTTGAGCTGGACGGGCACAAATCTTTAAGAAAAGCCCTCAGTGGCCCAGCCTGGCATACCGACGGGCTCTGTGGCACAATGGATAGCGCATTGGACTTCTAGACTGCCAGATGAGGCCATTCAAAGGTTGTGGGTTCGAGTCCCACCAGAGTCTTGCTTTTTGGCATTTTGTTAAGCCCGTACTGCGCAGTGTTGCTCTCGGACAGCAGAAACCATTTTGAGGCCTCCTGTTCTCAACGTACATTGATTTAAAAAAAAAATGTCAATCATATTTAAAAGGTAGCAAAACATGCCCAAGATCCAATTCAGTGAGGTATGGCAATCACTGTCTTGCATCAAGTGAAGGCAGCAGGACGTTCGAAGTGTTGATTCATGAATCCTCTAAGCCACCCTCCCCTCGCCTAGCATGCGGGGTGGCGCCGTGGCTTAGTTGGTTAAAGCGCCTGTCTAGTAAACACGAGATCCTGGGTTTAAATCCCAGCGGTGCCTTGGGCGGGGTTCCAGCCCAGCAAGCGCAAGCTTTTCCGAAAGCGACCCGCAAGCAGGGGCAGCGAGTGGTTAATTTTGCTAACCGCCCCGACTCAGTTGTCGGCAAACGCCTTAAAGCTGTCCAGCGCCCAGTCAGCCAACCCCTGGCCTCTTCTCTGGAAGCCTGGATCGTCTGAGTCGCCTTCCCGTAGGGCGAACGTGCTTCCAGGCTAGCCTAGTAAACAGGAGATCCTGCGTTTCGAATCCCAGCGATGCCTTTGGTTGTGCACCACAATACAGCCGAGCTCGTGCTTTACCAAAAAACGGACGGCGAATGGCGACATAGAGGAGCTTGTGGACCGCGGGAGGTTTCTCTTGCAACACTACCCTCTCACCTGCTTTTGGAGGATAGCATCGCAGGCTAACGGGTCCTACCGAGGAGGCGCCGTGGCTTAGCTGGGCAAAGCGCCTGTCTTGTAAACAGGAGATCCTGGGTTCGAATCCCAGCGGTGCCTTTCCACCGGTGGCTGTCTCTGGCCTCGCTGTTGAATGGGGACCCCGGCGACGCTCTGTTTTTGAACCGTGCAAAGACCTGAGGACCTGTCTTTCTGCCCACACAGCGTGGCACTCGGTTGAGCTGGACGGGCACAAATCTTTAAGAAAAGCCCTCAGTGGCCCAGCCTGGCATAAACCATTTTGAGGCCTCCTGTTCTCAGCGTACATTGATTTAAAAAAAAAATGTCAATCATATTTAAAAGGTAGCAAAACATGCCCAAGATCCAATTCAGTGAGGTATGGCAATCACTGTCTTGCATCAAGTGAAGGCAGCAGGACGTTCGAAGTGTTGATTCATGAATCCTCTAAGCCGCCCTCCCCTCGCCTAGCATGCGGGGTGGCGCCGTGGCTTAGTTGGTTAAAGCCCCTGTCTAGTAAACAGGAGATCCTGGGTTTGAATCCCAGCGGTGCCTTTGGTTGCGCGCCACAATACAGCCGAGCTCGTGCTTTACCAAAAAACGGACGGCGAACGGGGACACAGAGGAGCTTGTGGACCGCGGGAGGTTTCTCTTGCAACACTACCCTCTCACCTGCTTTTGGAGGATAGCATCCCAGGCTATCGAGTCTCACCGAGGAGTCGCCGTGGCTTAGTTGGTTAAAGCTCCTCTGTAGTACACAGGAGATCCTAGGTTCGAATCCCAACGGTGCCTGGGGTGGCGCTCCAGTCCAGTAAGCCTGCCTCCGCTGTGCACAGACCTGAGGACCTGTCTTTCTGTGCACGCAACAGGATGTTTGAAGTGTTGATTCATGCATCCTCTGAGTCACTGCCAGATGAGGTCATTCAATGGTTTTGGGTTCAAGTCTCACCAGAGTCGTGGCTTTCTGGTAGCTCTCATACTGTGGAGTTTTGCCCTCAGGCAGTAGAAATTTGTAGACATTTTCTTTTAGCATCCGCCTCTGGATGTTTTAACCCTCTGAGTCACTGTCCCGATAACCCTGCTTGTGGTTTGGCGCCGTGGCTTAGTTGGTTAAAGCTCCTGTCTTGTAAACAGGAGATCCTGGGTTCAAATCCCAGCGGTGCCTTGGGCGGGGTTCCAGCCCAGCAAGCGCAATTCTTTCCGAAAGCGACCCGCAAGCAGGGGCAGCGAGTGGTTAATTTTGCTAACCGACCCCGACTCAGTTGTCGGCAAACGCCTTAAAGCTGTCCAGCGCCCAGTCAGCCAACCCCTGGCCTCTTCTCTGGAAGCCTGGATCGTCTGAGTCGCCTTCCCGTAGGGCGAACGTGCTTCCAGGCTAGCCTAGTAAACAGGAGATCCTGCGTTTCGAATCCCAGCGATGCCTTTGGTTGCGCACCACAATACAGCCGAGCTCGTGCTTTACCAAAAAACGGACGGCGAATGGCGACACAGAGGAGCTTGTGGACCGCGGGAGGTTTCGCTTGCAACACTACCCTCTCACCTGCTTTTGGAGGATAGCATCGCAGGCTAACGGGTCCCACCGAGGAGGCGCCGTGGCTTAGCTGGTCAAAGCGCCTGTCTTGTAAACAGGAGATCCTGGGTTCGAATCCCAGCGGTGCCTTTCCACCGGTGGCTGTCTCTGGCCTCGCTGTTGAATGGGGACCCCGGCGACGCTCTGTTTTTGAACCGTGCAAAGACCTGAGGACCTGTCTTTCTGCCCACACAGCGTGGCACTCGGTTGAGCTGGACGGGCACAAATCTTTAAGAAAAGCCCTCAGTGGCCCAGCCTGGCATAAACCATTTTGAGGCCTCCTGTTCTCAGCGTACATTGATTTAAAAAAAAAATGTCAATCATATTTAAAAGGTAGCAAAACATGCCCAAGATCCAATTCAGTGAGGTATGGCATTCACTGTCTTGCATCAAGTGAAGGCAGCAGGACGTTCGAAGTGTTGATTCATGAATCCTCTAAGCCGCCCTCCCCTCGCCTAGCATGCGGGGTGGAGCCGTGGCTTAGTTGGTTAAAGCGCCTGTCTAGTAAACAGGAGATCCTGGGTTCGAATCCCAGCGGTGCCTTTGGTTGCGCGCCACAATACAGCCGAGCTCGTGCTTTACCAAAAAACGGACGGCGAACGGGGACACAGAGGAGCTTGTGGACCGCGGGAGGTTTCTCTTGCAACACTACCCTCTCACCTGCTTTTGGAGGATAGCATCCCAGGCTATCAAGTCTCACCGAGGAGGCGCCGTGGCTTAGTTGGTTAAAGCTCCTCTGTAGTACACAGGAGATCCTAGGTTCGAATCCCAACGGTGCCTGGGGTGGCGCTCCAGTCCAGTAAGCCTGCCTCCGCTGTGCACAGACCTGAGGACCTGTCTTTCTGTGCACGCAACAGGATGTTTGAAGTGTTGATTCATGCATCCTCTGAGTCACTGCCAGATGAGGTCATTCAATGGTTTTGGGTTCAAGTCTCACCAGAGTCGTGGCTTTCTGGTAGCTCTCATACTGTGGAGTTTTGCCCTCAGGCAGTAGAAATTTGTAGACATTTTCTTTTAGCATCCGCCTCTGGATGTTTTAACCCTCTGAGTCACTGTCCCGATAACCCTGCTTGTGGTTTGGCGCCGTGGCTTAGTTGGTTAAAGCACCTGTCTCGTAAACAGGAGATCCTGGGTTCAAATCCCAGCGGTGCCTTGGGCGGGGTTCCAGCCCAGCAAGCGCAATTCTTTCCGAAAGCGACCCGCAAGCAGGGGCAGCGAGTGGTTAATTTTGCTAACCGACCCCGACTCAGTTGTCGGCAAACGCCTTAAAGCTGTCCAGCGCCCAGTCAGCCAACCCCTGGCCTCTTCTCTGGAAGCCTGGATCGTCTGAGTCGCGTTCCCGTAGGACGAACGTGCTTCCAGGCTAGCCTAGTAAACAGGAGATCCTGCGTTTCGAATCCCAGCGATGCCTTTGGTTGCGCACCACAATACAGCCGAGCTCGTGCTTTACCAAAAAACGGACGGCGAATGGCGACACAGAGGAGCTTGTGGACCGCGGGAGGTTTCGCTTGCAACACTACCCTCTCACCTGCTTTTGGAGGATAGCATCGCAGGCTAACGGGTCCCACCGAGGAGGCGCCGTGGCTTAGCTGGTCAAAGCGCCTGTCTTGTAAACAGGAGATCCTGGGTTCGAATCCCAGCGGTGCCTTTCCACCGGTGGCTGTCTCTGGCCTCGCTGTTGAATGGGGACCCCGGCGACGCTCTGTTTTTGAACCGTGCAAAGACCTGAGGACCTGTCTTTCTGCCCACACAGCGTGGCACTCGGTTGAGCTGGACGGGCACAAATCTTTAAGAAAAGCCCTCAGTGGCCCAGCCTGGCATAAACCATTTTGAGGCCTCCTGTTCTCAGCGTACATTGATTTAAAAAAAAAATGTCAATCATATTTAAAAGGTAGCAAAACATGCCCAAGATCCAATTCAGTGAGGTATGGCAATCACTGTCTTGCATCAAGTGAAGGCAGCAGGACGTTCGAAGTGTTGATTCATGAATCCTCTAAGCCGCCCTCCCCTCGCCTAGCATGCGGGGTGGCGCCGTGGCTTAGTTGGTTAAAGCCCCTGTCTAGTAAACAGGAGATCCTGGGTTCGAATCCCAGCGGTGCCTTTGGTTGCGCGCCACAATACAGCCGAGCTCGTGCTTTACCAAAAAACGGACGGCGAACGGGGACACAGAGGAGCTTGTGTACCGCGGGAGGTTTCTCTTGCAACACTACCCTCTCACCTGCTTTTGGAGGATAGCATCCCAGGCTATCGAGTCTCACCGAGGAGGCGCCGTGGCTTAGTTGGTTAAAGCTCCTCTGTAGTACACAGGAGATCCTAGGTTCGAATCCCAACGGTGCCTGGGGTGGCGCTCCAGTCCAGTAAGCCTGCCTCCGCTGTGCACAGACCTGAGGACCTGTCTTTCTGTGCACGCAACAGGATGTTTGAAGTGTTGATTCATGCATCCTCTGAGTCACTGCCAGATGAGGTCATTCAATGGTTTTGGGTTCAAGTCTCACCAGAGTCGTGGCTTTCTGGTAGCTCTCATACTGTGGAGTTTTGCCCTCAGGCAGTAGAAATTTGTAGACATTTTCTTTTAGCATCCGCCTCTGGATGTTTTAACCCTCTGAGTCACTGTCCCGATAACCCTGCTTGTGGTTTGGCGCCGTGGCTTAGTTGGTTAAAGCACCTGTCTCGTAAACAGGAGATCCTGGGTTCAAATCCCAGCGGTGCCTTGGGCGGGGTTCCAGCCCAGCAAGCGCAATTCTTTCCGAAAGCGACCCGCAAGCAGGGGCAGCGAGTGGTTAATTTTGCTAACCGACCCCGACTCAGTTGTCGGCAAACGCCTTAAAGCTGTCCAGCGCCCAGTCAGCCAACCCCTGGCCTCTTCTCTGGAAGCCTGGATCGTCTGAGTCGCGTTCCCGTAGGACGAACGTGCTTCCAGGCTAGCCTAGTAAACAGGAGATCCTGCGTTTCGAATCCCAGCGATGCCTTTGGTTGCGCACCACAATACAGCCGAGCTCGTGCTTTACCAAAAAACGGACGGCGAATGGCGACACAGAGGAGCTTGTGGACCGCGGGAGGTTTCGCTTGCAACACTACCCTCTCACCTGCTTTTGGAGGATAGCATCGCAGGCTAACGGGTCCCACCGAGGAGGCGCCGTGGCTTAGCTGGTCAAAGCGCCTGTCTTGTAAACAGGAGATCCTGGGTTCGAATCCCAGCGGTGCCTTTCCACCGGTGGCTGTCTCTGGCCTCGCTGTTGAATGGGGACCCCGGCGACGCTCTGTTTTTGAACCGTGCAAAGACCTGAGGACCTGTCTTTCTGCCCACACAGCGTGGCACTCGGTTGAGCTGGACGGGCACAAATCTTTAAGAAAAGCCCTCAGTGGCCCAGCCTGGCATACCGACGGGCTCTGTGGCGCAATGGATAGCGCATTGGACTTCTAGACTGCCAGATGAGGCCATTCAAAGGTTGTGGGTTCGAGTCCCACCAGAGTCTTGCTTTTTGGCATTTTGTTAAGCCCGTACTGCGCAGTGTTGCTCTCGGACAGCAGAAACCATTTTGAGGCCTCCTGTTCTCAACGTACATTGATTTAAAAAAAAAATGTCAATCATATTTAAAAGGTAGCAAAACATGCCCAAGATCCAATTCAGTGAGGTATGGCAATCACTGTCTTGCATCAAGTGAAGGCAGCAGGACGTTCGAAGTGTTGATTCATGAATCCTCTAAGCCACCCTCCCCTCGCCTAGCATGCGGGGTGGCGCCGTGGCTTAGTTGGTTAAAGCGCCTGTCTAGTAAACACGAGATCCTGGGTTTAAATCCCAGCGGTGCCTTGGGCGGGGTTCCAGCCCAGCAAGCGCAAGCTTTTCCGAAAGCGACCCGCAAGCAGGGGCAGCGAGTGGTTAATTTTGCTAACCGCCCCGACTCAGTTGTCGGCAAACGCCTTAAAGCTGTCCAGCGCCCAGTCAGCCAACCCCTGGCCTCTTCTCTGGAAGCCTGGATCGTCTGAGTCGCCTTCCCGTAGGGCGAACGTGCTTCCAGGCTAGCCTAGTAAACAGGAGATCCTGCGTTTCGAATCCCAGCGATGCCTTTGGTTGCGCACCACAATACAGCCGAGCTCGTGCTTTACCAAAAAACGGACGGCGAATGGCGACACAGAGGAGCTTGTGGACCGCGGGAGGTTTCTCTTGCAACACTACCCTCTCACCTGCTTTTGGAGGATAGCATCGCAGGCTAACGGGTCCTACCGAGGAGGCGCCGTGGCTTAGCTGGGCAAAGCGCCTGTCTTGTAAACAGGAGATCCTGGGTTCGAATCCCAGCGGTGCCTTTCCACCGGTGGCTGTCTCTGGCCTCGCTGTTGAATGGGGACCCCGGCGACGCTCTGTTTTTGAACCGTGCAAAGACCTGAGGACCTGTCTTTCTGCCCACACAGCGTGGCACTCGGTTGAGCTGGACGGGCACAAATCTTTAAGAAAAGCCCTCAGTGGCCCAGCCTGGCATAAACCATTTTGAGGCCTCCTGTTCTCAGCGTACATTGATTTAAAAAAAAAATGTCAATCATATTTAAAAGGTAGCAAAACATGCCCAAGATCCAATTCAGTGAGGTATGGCAATCACTGTCTTGCATCAAGTGAAGGCAGCAGGACGTTCGAAGTGTTGATTCATGAATCCTCTAAGCCGCCCTCCCCTCGCCTAGCATGCGGGGTGGCGCCGTGGCTTAGTTGGTTAAAGCCCCTGTCTAGTAAACAGGAGATCCTGGGTTTGAATCCCAGCGGTGCCTTTGGTTGCGCGCCACAATACAGCCGAGCTCGTGCTTTACCAAAAAACGGACGGCGAACGGGGACACAGAGGAGCTTGTGGACCGCGGGAGGTTTCTCTTGCAACACTACCCTCTCACCTGCTTTTGGAGGATAGCATCCCAGGCTATCGAGTCTCACCGAGGAGGCGCCGTGGCTTAGTTGGTTAAAGCTCCTCTGTAGTACACAGGAGATCCTAGGTTCGAATCCCAACGGTGCCTGGGGTGGCGCTCCAGTCCAGTAAGCCTGCCTCCGCTGTGCACAGACCTGAGGACCTGTCTTTCTGTGCACGCAACAGGATGTTTGAAGTGTTGATTCATGCATCCTCTGAGTCACTGCCAGATGAGGTCATTCAATGGTTTTGGGTTCAAGTCTCACCAGAGTCGTGGCTTTCTGGTAGCTCTCATACTGTGGAGTTTTGCCCTCAGGCAGTAGAAATTTGTAGACATTTTCTTTTAGCATCCGCCTCTGGATGTTTTAACCCTCTGAGTCACTGTCCCGATAACCCTGCTTGTGGTTTGGCGCCGTGGCTTAGTTGGTTAAAGCTCCTGTCTCGTAAACAGGAGATCCTGGGTTCAAATCCCAGCGGTGCCTTGGGCGGGGTTCCAGCCCAGCAAGCGCAATTCTTTCCGAAAGCGACTCGCAAGCAGGGGCAGAGAGTGGTTAATTTTGCTAACCGACCCCGACTCAGTTGTCGGCAAACGCCTTAAAGCTGTCCAGCGCCCAGTCAGCCAACCCCTGGCCTCTTCTCTGGAAGCCTGGATCGTCTGAGTCGCCTTCCCGTAGGGCGAACGTGCTTCCAGGCTAGCCTAGTAAACAGGAGATCCTGCGTTTCGAATCCCAGCGATGCCTTTGGTTGCGCACCACAATACAGCCGAGCTCGTGCTTTACCAAAAAACGGACGGCGAATGGCGACACAGAGGAGCTTGTGGACCGCGGGAGGTTTCGCTTGCAACACTACCCTCTCACCTGCTTTTGGAGGATAGCATCGCAGGCTAACGGGTCCCACCGAGGAGGCGCCGTGGCTTAGCTGGTCAAAGCGCCTGTCTTGTAAACAGGAGATCCTGGGTTCGAATCCCAGCGGTGCCTTTCCACCGGTGGCTGTCTCTGGCCTCGCTGTTGAATGGGGACCCCGGCGACGCTCTGTTTTTGAACCGTGCAAAGACCTGAGGACCTGTCTTTCTGCCCACACAGCGTGGCACTCGGTTGAGCTGGACGGGCACAAATCTTTAAGAAAAGCCCTCAGTGGCCCAGCCTGGCATACCGACGGGCTCTGTGGCGCAATGGATAGCGCATTGGACTTCTAGACTGCCAGATGAGGCCATTCAAAGGTTGTGGGTTCGAGTCCCACCAGAGTCTTGCTTTTTGGCATTTTGTTAAGCCCGTACTGCGCAGTGTTGCTCTCGGACAGCAGAAACCATTTTGAGGCCTCCTGTTCTCAACGTACATTGATTTAAAAAAAAATGTCAATCATATTTAAAAGGTAGCAAAACATGCCCAAGATCCAATTCAGTGAGGTATGGCAATCACTGTCTTGCATCAAGTGAAGGCAGCAGGACGTTCGAAGTGTTGATTCATGAATCCTCTAAGCCACCCTCCCCTCGCCTAGCATGCGGGGTGGCGCCGTGGCTTAGTTGGTTAAAGCGCCTGTCTAGTAAACACGAGATCCTGGGTTTAAATCCCAGCGGTGCCTTGGGCGGGGTTCCAGCCCAGCAAGCGCAAGCTTTTCCGAAAGCGACCCGCAAGCAGGGGCAGCGAGTGGTTAATTTTGCTAACCGCCCCGACTCAGTTGTCGGCAAACGCCTTAAAGCTGTCCAGCGCCCAGTCAGCCAACCCCTGGCCTCTTCTCTGGAAGCCTGGATCGTCTGAGTCGCCTTCCCGTAGGGCGAACGTGCTTCCAGGCTAGCCTAGTAAACAGGAGATCCTGCGTTTCGAATCCCAGCGATGCCTTTGGTTGCGCACCACAATACAGCCGAGCTCGTGTTTTACCAAAAAACGGACGGCGTATGGCGACATAGAGGAGCTTGTGGACCGCGGGAGGTTTCTCTTGCAACACTACCCTCTCACCTGCTTTTGGAGGATAGCATCGCAGGCTAACAGGTCCTACCGAGGAGGCGCCGTGGCTTAGCTGGTCAAAGCGCCTGTCTTGTAAACAGGAGATCCTGGGTTCGAATCCCAGCGGTGCCTTTCCACCGGTGGCTGTCTCTGGCCTCGCTGTTGAATGGGGACCCCGGCGACGCTCTGTTTTTGAACCGTGCAAAGACCTGAGGACCTGTCTTTCTGCCCACACAGCGTGGCACTCGGTTGAGCTGGACGGGCACAAATCTTTAAGAAAAGCCCTCAGTGGCCCAGCCTGGCATAAACCATTTTGAGGCCTCCTGTTCTCAGCGTACATTGATTTAAAAAAAAAATGTCAATCATATTTAAAAGGTAGCAAAACATGCCCAAGATCCAATTCAGTGAGGTATGGCAATCACTGTCTTGAATCAAGTGAAGGCAGCAGGACGTTCGAAGTGTTGATTCATGAATCCTCTAAGCCGCCCTCCCCTCGCCTAGCATGCGGGGTGGCGCCGTGGCTTAGTTGGTTAAAGCGCCTGTCTAGTAAACAGGAGATCCTGGGTTCGAATCCCAGCGGTGCCTTTGGTTGCGCGCCACAATACAGCCGAGCTCGTGCTTTACCAAAAAACGGACGGCGAACGGGGACACAGAGGAGCTTGTGGACCGCGGGAGGTTTCTCTTGCAACACTACCCTCTCACCTGCTTTTGGAGGATAGCATCCCAGGCTATCGAGTCTCACCGAGGAGGCGCCGTGGCTTAGTTGGTTAAAGCGCCTGTCTAGTAAACAGGAGATCCTGGGTTCGAATCCCAGCGGTGCCTTTGGTTGCGCGCCACAATACAGCCGAGCTCGTGCTTTACCAAAAAACGGACGGCGAACGGGGACACAGAGGAGCTTGTGGACCGCGGGAGGTTTCTCTTGCAACACTACCCTCTCACCTGCTTTTGGAGGATAGCATCCCAGGCTATCGAGTCTCACCGAGGAGGCGCCGTGGCTTAGTTGGTTAAAGCTCCTCTGTAGTACACAGGAGATCCTAGGTTCGAATCCCAACGGTGCCTGGGGTGGCGCTCCAGTCCAGTAAGCCTACCTCCGCTGTGCACAGACCTGAGGACCTGTCTTTCTGTGCACGCAACAGGATGTTTGAAGTGTTGATTCATGCATCCTCTGAGTCACTGCCAGATGAGGTCATTCAATGGTTTTGGGTTCAAGTCTCACCAGAGTCGTGGCTTTCTGGTAGCTCTCATACTGTGGAGTTTTGCCCTCAGGCAGTAGAAATTTGTAGACATTTTCTTTTAGCATCCGCCTCTGGATGTTTTAACCCTCTGAGTCACTGTCCCGATAACCCTGCTTGTGGTTTGGCGCCGTGGCTTAGTTGGTTAAAGCACCTGTCTCGTAAACAGGAGATCCTGGGTTCAAATCCCAGCGGTGCCTTGGGCGGGGTTCCAGCCCAGCAAGCGCAATTCTTTCCGAAAGCGACCCGCAAGCAGGGGCAGCGAGTGGTTAATTTTGCTAACCGACCCCGACTCAGTTGTCGGCAAACGCCTTAAAGCTGTCCAGCGCCCAGTCAGCCAACCCCTGGCCTCTTCTCTGGAAGCCTGGATCGTCTGAGTCGCCTTCCCGTAGGGCGAACGTGCTTCCAGGCTAGCCTAGTAAACAGGAGATCCTGCGTTTCGAATCCCAGCGATGCCTTTGGTTGCGCACCACAATACAGCCGAGCTCGTGCTTTACCAAAAAACGGACGGCGAATGGCGACACAGAGGAGCTTGTGGACCGCGGGAGGTTTCGCTTGCAACACTACCCTCTCACCTGCTTTTGGAGGATAGCATCGCAGGCTAACGGGTCCCACCGAGGAGGCGCCGTGGCTTAGCTGGTCAAAGCGCCTGTCTTGTAAACAGGAGATCCTGGGTTCGAATCCCAGCGGTGCCCTTCCACCGGTGGCTGTCTCTGGCCTCGCTGTTGAATGGGGACCCCGGCGACGCTCTGTTTTTGAACCGTGCAAAGACCTGAGGACCTGTCTTTCTGCCCACACAGCGTGGCACTCGGTTGAGCTGGACGGGCACAAATCTTTAAGAAAAGCCCTCAGTGGCCCAGCCTGGCATACCGACGGGCTCTGTGGCGCAATGGATAGCGCATTGGACTTCTAGACTGCCAGATGAGGCCATTCAAAGGTTGTGGGTTCGAGTCCCACCAGAGTCTTGCTTTTTGGCATTTTGTTAAGCCCGTACTGCGCAGTGTTGCTCTCGGACAGCAGAAACCATTTTGAGGCCTCCTGTTCTCAACGTACATTGATTTAAAAAAAAAATGTCAATCATATTTAAAAGGTAGCAAAACATGCCCAAGATCCAATTCAGTGAGGTATGGCAATCACTGTCTTGCATCAAGTGAAGGCAGCAGGACGTTCGAAGTGTTGATTCATGAATCCTCTAAGCCACCCTCCCCTCGCCTAGCATGCGGGGTGGCGCCGTGGCTTAGTTGGTTAAAGCGCCTGTCTAGTAAACACGAGATCCTGGGTTTAAATCCCAGCGGTACCTTGGGCGGGGTTCCAGCCCAGCAAGCGCAAGCTTTTCCGAAAGCGACCCGCAAGCAGGGGCAGCGAGTGGTTAATTTTGCTAACCGCCCCGACTCAGTTGTCGGCAAACGCCTTAAAGCTGTCCAGCGCCCAGTCAGCCAACCCCTGGCCTCTTCTCTGGAAGCCTGGATCGTCTGAGTCGCCTTCCCGTAGGGCGAACGTGCTTCCAGGCTAGCCTAGTAAACAGGAGATCCTGCGTTTCGAATCCCAGCGATGCCTTTGGTTGCGCACCACAATACAGCCGAGCTCGTGTTTTACCAAAAAACGGACGGCGTATGGCGACATAGAGGAGCTTGTGGACCGCGGGAGGTTTCTCTTGCAACACTACCCTCTCACCTGCTTTTGGAGGATAGCATCGCAGGCTAACAGGTCCTACCGAGGAGGCGCCGTGGCTTAGCTGGTCAAAGCGCCTGTCTTGTAAACAGGAGATCCTGGGTTCGAATCCCAGCGGTGCCTTTCCACCGGTGGCTGTCTCTGGCCTCGCTGTTGAATGGGGACCCCGGCGACGCTCTGTTTTTGAACCGTGCAAAGACCTGAGGACCTGTCTTTCTGCCCACACAGCGTGCCACTCGGTTGAGCTGGACGGGCACAAATCTTTAAGAAAAGCCCTCAGTGGCCCAGCCTGGCATAAACCATTTTGAGGCCTCCTGTTCTCAACGTACATTGATTTAAAAAAAAAATGTCAATCATATTTAAAAGGTAGCAAAACATGCCCAATATCCAATTCAGTGAGGTATGGCAATCACTGTCTTGCATCAAGTGAAGGCAGCAGGACGTTCGAAGTGTTGATTCATGAATCCTCTAAGCCGCCCTCCCCTCGCCTAGCATGCGGGGTGGCGCCGTGGCTTAGTTGGTTAAAGCGCCTGTCTAGTAAACAGGAGATCCTGGGTTCGAATCCCAGCGGTGCCTTTGGTTGCGCGCCACAATACAGCCGAGCTCGTGCTTTACCAAAAAGCGAACGGGGACACAGAGGAGCTTGTGGACCGCGGGAGGTTTCTCTTGCAACTCTACCCTCTCACCTGCTTTTGGAGGATAGCATCCCAGGCTATCGAGTCTCACCGAGGAGGCGCCGTGGCTTAGTTGGTTAAAGCTCCTCTGTAGTACACAGGAGATCCTAGGTTCGAATCCCAACGGTGCCTGGGGTGGCGCTCCAGTCCAGTAAGCCTGCCTCCGCTGTGCACAGACCTGAGGACCTGTCTTTCTGTGCACGCAACAGGATGTTTGAAGTGTTGATTCATGCATCCTCTGAGTCACTGCCAGATGAGGTCATTCAATGGTTTTGGGTTCAAGTCTCACCAGAGTCGTGGCTTTCTGGTAGCTCTCATACTGTGGAGTTTTGCCCTCAGGCAGTAGAAATTTGTAGACATTTTCTTTTAGCATCCGCCTCTGGATGTTTTAACCCTCTGAGTCACTGTCCCGATAACCCTGCTTGTGGTTTGGCGCCGTGGCTTAGTTGGTTAAAGCACCTGTCTCGTAAACAGGAGATCCTGGGTTCAAATCCCAGCGGTGCCTTGGGCGGGGTTCCAGCCCAGCAAGCGCAATTCTTTCTGAAAGCGACCCGCAAGCAGGGGCAGCGAGTGGATAATTTTGCTAACCGCCCCGACTCAGTTGTCGGCAAACGCCTTAAAGCTGTCCAGCGCCCAGTCAGCCAACCCCTGGCCTCTTCTCTGGAAGCCTGGATCGTCTGAGTCGCCTTCCCGTAGGGCGAACGTGCTTCCAGGCTAGTCTAGTAAACAGGAGATCCTGCGTTTCGAAATCCCAGCGATGCCTTTGGTTGCGCACCACAATACAGCCGAGCTCGTGCTTTACCAAAAAACGGACAGCGAATGGCGACACAGAGGAGCTTGTGGACCGCGGGAGGTTTCTCTTGCAACACTACCCTCTCACCTGCTTTTGGAGGATAGCATCGCAGGCTAACGGGTCCCACCGAGGAGGCGCCGTGGCTTAGCTGGTCAAAGCGCCTGTCTTGTAAACAGGAGATCCTGGGTTCGAATCCCAGCGGTGCCTTTCCACCGGTGGCTGTCTCTGGCCTCGCTGTTGAATGGGGACCCCGGCGACGCTCTGTTTTTGAACCGTGCAAAGACCTGAGGACCTGTCTCTCTGCCCACACAGCGTGGCACTCGGTTGAGCTGGACGGGCACAAATCTTTAAGAAAAGCCCTCAGTGGCCCAGCCTGGCATACCGACGGGCTCTGTGGCACAATGGATAGCGCATTGGACTTCTAGACTGCCAGATGAGGCCATTCAAAGGTTGTGGGTTCGAGTCCCACCAGAGTCTTGCTTTTTGGCATTTTGTTAAGCCCGTACTGCGCAGTGTTGCTCTCGGACAGCAGAAACCATTTTGAGGCCTCCTGTTCTCAACGTACATTGATTTAAAAAAAAAATGTCAATCATATTTAAAAGGTAGCAAAACATGCCCAAGATCCAATTCAGTGAGGTATGGCAATCACTGTCTTGCATCAAGTGAAGGCAGCAGGACGTTCGAAGTGTTGATTCATGAATCCTCTAAGCCACCCTCCCCTCGCCTAGCATGCGGGGTGGCGCCGTGGCTTAGTTGGTTAAAGCGCCTGTCTAGTAAACACGAGATCCTGGGTTTAAATCCCAGCGGTGCTTTGGGCGGGGTTCCAGCCCAGCAAGCGCAAGTTTTTCCGAAAGCGACCCGCAAGCAGGGGCAGCGAGTGGTTAATTTTGCTAACCGCCCCGACTCAGTTGTCGGCAAACGCCTTAAAGCTGTCCAGCGCCCAGTCAGCCAACCCCTGGCCTCTTCTCTGGAAGCCTGGATCGTCTGAGTCGCCTTCCCGTAGGGCGAACGTGCTTCCAGGCTAGCCTAGTAAACAGGAGATCCTGCGTTTCGAATCCCAGCGATGCCTTTGGTTGCGCACCACAATACAGCCGAGCTCGTGCTTTACCAAAAAACGGACGGCGAATGGCGACATAGAGGAGCTTGTGGACCGCGGGAGGTTTCTCTTGCAACACTACCCTCTCACCTGCTTTTGGAGGATAGCATCGCAGGCTAACGGGTCCTACCGAGGAGGCGCCGTGGCTTAGCTGGGCAAAGCGCCTGTCTTGTAAACAGGAGATCCTGGGTTCGAATCCCAGCGGTGCCTTTCCACCGGTGGCTGTCTCTGGCCTCGCTGTTGAATGGGGACCCCGGCGACGCTCTGTTTTTGAACCGTGCAAAGACCTGAGGACCTGTCTTTCTGCCCACACAGCGTGGCACTCGGTTGAGCTGGACGGGCACAAATCTTTAAGAAAAGCCCTCAGTGGCCCAGCCTGGCATAAACCATTTTGAGGCCTCCTGTTCTCAGCGTACATTGATTTAAAAAAAAAAATGTCAATCATATTTAAAAGTTAGCAAAACATGCCCAAGATCCAATTCAGTGAGGTATGGCAATCACTGTCTTGCATCAAGTGAAGGCAGCAGGACGTTCGAAGTGTTGATTCATGAATCCTCTAAGCCGCCCTCCCCTCGCCTAGCATGCGGGGTGGCGCCGTGGCTTAGTTGGTTAAAGCGCCTGTCTAGTAAACAGGAGATCCTGGGTTAGAATCCCAGCAGTGCCTTTGGTTGCGCACCACAATACAGCCGAGCTCGTGCTTTACCAAAAAACGGACGGCGAACGGGGACACAGAGGAGCTTGTGGACCGCGGGAGGTTTCTCTTGCAACACTACCCTCTCACCTGCTTTTGGAGGATAGCATCCCAGGCTATCGAGTCTCACCGAGGAGGCGCCGTGGCTTAGTTGGTTAAAGCTCCTCTGTAGTACACAGGAGATCCTAGGTTCGAATCCCAACGGTGCCTGGGGTGGCGCTCCAGTCCAGTAAGCCTGCCTCCGCTGTGCACAGACCTGAGGACCTGTCTTTCTGTGCACGCAACAGGATGTTTGAAGTGTTGATTCATGCATCCTCTGAGTCACTGCCAGATGAGGTCATTCAATGGTTTTGGGTTCAAGTCTCACCAGAGTCGTGGCTTTCTGGTAGCTCTCATACTGTGGAGTTTTGCCCTCAGGCAGTAGAAATTTGTAGACATTTTCTTTTAGCATCCGCCTCTGGATGTTTTAACCCTCTGAGTCACTGTCCCGATAACCCTGCTTGTGGTTTGGCGCCGTGGCTTAGTTGGTTAAAGCACCTGTCTCGTAAACAGGAGATCCTGGGTTCAAATCCCAGCGGTGCCTTGGGCGGGGTTCCAGCCCAGCAAGCGCAATTCTTTCCGAAAGCGACCCGCAAGCAGGGGCAGCGAGTGGTTAATTTTGCTAACCGACCCCGACTCAGTTGTCGGCAAACGCCTTAAAGCTGTCCAGCGCCCAGTCAGCCAACCCCTGGCCTCTTCTCTGGAAGCCTGGATCGTCTGAGTCGCCTTCCCGTAGGGCGAACGTGCTTCCAGGCTAGCCTAGTAAACAGGAGATCCTGCGTTTCGAATCCCAGCGATGCCTTTGGTTGCGCACCACAATACAGCCGAGCTCGTGCTTTACCAAAAAACGGACGGCGAATGGCGACACAGAGGAGCTTGTGGACCGCGGGAGGTTTCGCTTGCAACACTACCCTCTCACCTGCTTTTGGAGGATAGCATCGCAGGCTAACGGGTCCCACCGAGGAGGCGCCGTGGCTTAGCTGGTCAAAGCGCCTGTCTTGTAAACAGGAGATCCTGGGTTCGAATCCCAGCGGTGCCCTTCCACCGGTGGCTGTCTCTGGCCTCGCTGTTGAATGGGGACCCCGGCGACGCTCTGTTTTTGAACCGTGCAAAGACCTGAGGACCTGTCTTTCTGCCCACACAGCGTGGCACTCGGTTGAGCTGGACGGGCACAAATCTTTAAGAAAAGCCCTCAGTGGCCCAGCCTGGCATACCGACGGGCTCTGTGGCGCAATGGATAGCGCATTGGACTTCTAGACTGCCAGATGAGGCCATTCAAAGGTTGTGGGTTCGAGTCCCACCAGAGTCTTGCTTTTTGGCATTTTGTTAAGCCCGTACTGCGCAGTGTTGCTCTCGGACAGCAGAAACCATTTTGAGGCCTCCTGTTCTCAACGTACATTGATTTAAAAAAAAAATGTCAATCATATTTAAAAGGTAGCAAAACATGCCCAAGATCCAATTCAGTGAGGTATGGCAATCACTGTCTTGCATCAAGTGAAGGCAGCAGGACGTTCGAAGTGTTGATTCATGAATCCTCTAAGCCACCCTCCCCTCGCCTAGCATGCGGGGTGGCGCCGTGGCTTAGTTGGTTAAAGCGCCTGTCTAGTAAACACGAGATCCTGGGTTTAAATCCCAGCGGTGCCTTGGGCGGGGTTCCAGCCCGGCAAGCGCAAGCTTTTCCGAAAGCGACCCGCAAGCAGGGGCAGCGAGTGGTTAATTTTGCTAACCGCCCCGACTCAGTTGTCGGCAAACGCCTTAAAGCTGTCCAGCGCCCAGTCAGCCAACCCCTGGCCTCTTCTCTGGAAGCCTGGATCGTCTGAGTCGCCTTCCCGTAGGGCGAACGTGCTTCCAGGCTAGCCTAGTAAACAGGAGATCCTGCGTTTCGAATCCCAGCGATGCCTTTGGTTGCGCACCACAATACAGCCGAGCTCGTGTTTTACCAAAAAACGGACGGCGTATGGCGACATAGAGGAGCTTGTGGACCGCGGGAGGTTTCTCTTGCAACACTACCCTCTCACCTGCTTTTGGAGGATAGCATCGCAGGCTAACGGGTCCTACCGAGGAGGCGCCGTGGCTTAGCTGGTCAAAGCGCCTGTCTTGTAAACAGGAGATCCTGGGTTCGAATCCCAGCGGTGCCTTTCCACCGGTGGCTGTCTCTGGCCTCGCTGTTGAATGGGGACCCCGGCGACGCTCTGTTTTTGAACCGTGCAAAGACCTGAGGACCTGTCTTTCTGCCCACACAGCGTGCCACTCGGTTGAGCTGGACGGGCACAAATCTTTAAGAAAAGCCCTCAGTGGCCCAGCCTGGCATAAACCATTTTGAGGCCTCCTGTTCTCAACGTACATTGATTTAAAAAAAAAATGTCAATCATATTTAAAAGGTAGCAAAACATGCCCAATATCCAATTCAGTGAGGTATGGCAATCACTGTCTTGCATCAAGTGAAGGCAGCAGGACGTTCGAAGTGTTGATTCATGAATCCTCTAAGCCGCCCTCCCCTCGCCTAGCATGCGGGGTGGCGCCGTGGCTTAGTTGGTTAAAGCGCCTGTCTAGTAAACAGGAGATCCTGGGTTCGAATCCCAGCGGTGCCTTTGGTTGCGCGCCACAATACAGCCGAGCTCGTGCTTTACCAAAAAGCGAACGGGGACACAGAGGAGCTTGTGGACCGCGGGAGGTTTCTCTTGCAACTCTACCCTCTCACCTGCTTTTGGAGGATAGCATCCCAGGCTATCGAGTCTCACCGAGGAGGCGCCGTGGCTTAGTTGGTTAAAGCTCCTCTGTAGTACACAGGAGATCCTAGGTTCGAATCCCAACGGTGCCTGGGGTGGCGCTCCAGTCCAGTAAGCCTGCCTCCGCTGTGCACAGACCTGAGGACCTGTCTTTCTGTGCACGCAACAGGATGTTTGAAGTGTTGATTCATGCATCCTCTGAGTCACTGCCAGATGAGGTCATTCAAAGGTTTTGGGTTCAAGTCTCACCAGAGTCGTGGCTTTCTGGTAGCTCTCATACTGTGGAGTTTTGCCCTCAGGCAGTAGAAATTTGTAGACATTTTCTTTTAGCATCCGCCTCTGGATGTTTTAACCCTCTGAGTCACTGTCCCGATAACCCTGCTTGTGGTTTGGCGCCGTGGCTTAGTTGGTTAAAGCACCTGTCTCGTAAACAGGAGATCCTGGGCTCAAATCCCAGCGGTGCCTTGGGCGGGGTTCCAGCCCAGCAAGCGCAATTCTTTCCGAAAGCGACCCGCAAGCAGGGGCAGCGAGTGGTTAATTTTGCTAACCGACCCCGACTCAGTTGTCGGCAAACGCCTTAAAGCTGTCCAGCGCCCAGTCAGCCAACCCCTGGCCTCTTCTCTGGAAGCCTGGATCGTCTGAGTCGCCTTCCCGTAGGGCGAACGTGCTTCCAGGCTAGCCTAGTAAACAGGAGATCCTGCGTTTCGAATCCCAGCGATGCCTTTGGTTGCGCACCACAATACAGCCGAGCTCGTGCTTTACCAAAAAACGGACGGCGAATGGCGACACAGAGGAGCTTGTGGACCGCGGGAGGTTTCGCTTGCAACACTACCCTCTCACCTGCTTTTGGAGGATAGCATCGCAGGCTAACGGGTCCCACCGAGGAGGCGCCGTGGCTTAGCTGGTCAAAGCGCCTGTCTTGTAAACAGGAGATCCTGGGTTCGAATCCCAGCGGTGCCTTTCCACCGGTGGCTGTCTCTGGCCTCGCTGTTGAATGGGGACCCCGGCGACGCTCTGTTTTTGAACCGTGCAAAGACCTGAGGACCTGTCTTTCTGCCCACACAGCGTGGCACTCGGTTGAGCTGGACGGGCACAAATCTTTAAGAAAAGCCCTCAGTGGCCCAGCCTGGCATACCGACGGGCTCTGTGGCGCAATGGATAGCGCATTGGACTTCTAGACTGCCAGATGAGGCCATTCAAAGGTTGTGGGTTCGAGTCCCACCAGAGTCTTGCTTTTTGGCATTTTGTTAAGCCCGTACTGCGCAGTGTTGCTCTCGGACAGCAGAAACCATTTTGAGGCCTCCTGTTCTCAACGTACATTGATTTAAAAAAAAAATGTCAATCATATTTAAAAGGTAGCAAAACATGCCCAAGATCCAATTCAGTGAGGTATGGCAATCACTGTCTTGCATCAAGTGAAGGCAGCAGGACGTTCGAAGTGTTGATTCATGAATCCTCTAAGCCACCCTCCCCTCGCCTAGCATGCGGGGTGGCGCCGTGGCTTAGTTGGTTAAAGCGCCTGTCTAGTAAACACGAGATCCTGGGTTTAAATCCCAGCGGTGCCTTGGGCGGGGTTCCAGCCCAGCAAGCGCAAGCTTTTCCGAAAGCGACCCGCAAGCAGGGGCAGCGAGTGGTTAATTTTGCTAACCGCCCCGACTCAGTTGTCGGCAAACGCCTTAAAGCTGTCCAGCGCCCAGTCAGCCAACCCCTGGCCTCTTCTCTGGAAGCCTGGATCGTCTGAGTCGCCTTCCCGTAGGGCGAACGTGCTTCCAGGCTAGCCTAGTAAACAGGAGATCCTGCGTTTCGAATCCCAGCGATGCCTTTGGTTGCGCACCACAATACAGCCGAGCTCGTGCTTTACCAAAAAACGGACGGCGAATGGCGACATAGAGGAGCTTGTGGACCGCGGGAGGTTTCTCTTGCAACACTACCCTCTCACCTGCTTTTGGAGGATAGCATCGCAGGCTAACGGGTCCTACCGAGGAGGCGCCGTGGCTTAGCTGGGCAAAGCGCCTGTCTTGTAAACAGGAGATCCTGGGTTCGAATCCCAGCGGTGCCTTTCCACCGGTGGCTGTCTCTGGCCTCGCTGTTGAATGGGGACCCCGGCGACGCTCTGTTTTTGAACCGTGCAAAGACCTGAGGACCTGTCTTTCTGCCCACACAGCGTGGCACTCGGTTGAGCTGGACGGGCACAAATCTTTAAGAAAAGCCCTCAGTGGCCCAGCCTGGCATAAACCATTTTGAGGCCTCCTGTTCTCAGCGTACATTGATTTAAAAAAAAAATGTCAATCATATTTAAAAGTTAGCAAAACATGCCCAAGATCCAATTCAGTGAGGTATGGCAATCACTGTCTTGCATCAAGTGAAGGCAGCAGGACGTTCGAAGTGTTGATTCATGAATCCTCTAAGCCGCCCTCCCCTCGCCTAGCATGCGGGGTGGCGCCGTGGCTTAGTTGGTTAAAGCGCCTGTCTAGTAAACAGGAGATCCTGGGTTAGAATCCCAGCAGTGCCTTTGGTTGCGCACCACAATACAGCCGAGCTCGTGCTTTACCAAAAAACGGACGGCGAACGGGGACACAGAGGAGCTTGTGGACCGCGGGAGGTTTCTCTTGCAACACTACCCTCTCACCTGCTTTTGGAGGATAGCATCCCAGGCTATCGAGTCTCACCGAGGAGGCGCCGTGGCTTAGTTGGTTAAAGCTCCTCTGTAGTACACAGGAGATCCTAGGTTCGAATCCCAACGGTGCCTGGGGTGGCGCTCCAGTCCAGTAAGCCTGCCTCCGCTGTGCACAGACCTGAGGACCTGTCTTTCTGTGCACGCAACAGGATGTTTGAAGTGTTGATTCATGCATCCTCTGAGTCACTGCCAGATGAGGTCATTCAATGGTTTTGGGTTCAAGTCTCACCAGAGTCGTGGCTTTCTGGTAGCTCTCATACTGTGGAGTTTTGCCCTCAGGCAGTAGAAATTTGTAGACATTTTCTTTTAGCATCCGCCTCTGGATGTTTTAACCCTCTGAGTCACTGTCCCGATAACCCTGCTTGTGGTTTGGCGCCGTGGCTTAGTTGGTTAAAGCACCTGTCTCGTAAACAGGAGATCCTGGGTTCAAATCCCAGCGGTGCCTTGGGCGGGGTTCCAGCCCAGCAAGCGCAATTCTTTCCGAAAGCGACCCGCAAGCAGGGGCAGCGAGTGGTTAATTTTGCTAACCGACCCCGACTCAGTTGTCGGCAAACGCCTTAAAGCTGTCCAGCGCCCAGTCAGCCAACCCCTGGCCTCTTCTCTGGAAGCCTGGATCGTCTGAGTCGCCTTCCCGTAGGGCGAACGTGCTTCCAGGCTAGCCTAGTAAACAGGAGATCCTGCGTTTCGAATCCCAGCGATGCCTTTGGTTGCGCACCACAATACAGCCGAGCTCGTGCTTTACCAAAAAACGGACGGCGAATGGCGACACAGAGGAGCTTGTGGACCGCGGGAGGTTTCGCTTGCAACACTACCCTCTCACCTGCTTTTGGAGGATAGCATCGCAGGCTAACGGGTCCCACCGAGGAGGCGCCGTGGCTTAGCTGGTCAAAGCGCCTGTCTTGTAAACAGGAGATCCTGGGTTCGAATCCCAGCGGTGCCCTTCCACCGGTGGCTGTCTCTGGCCTCGCTGTTGAATGGGGACCCCGGCGACGCTCTGTTTTTGAACCGTGCAAAGACCTGAGGACCTGTCTTTCTGCCCACACAGCGTGGCACTCGGTTGAGCTGGACGGGCACAAATCTTTAAGAAAAGCCCTCAGTGGCCCAGCCTGGCATACCGACGGGCTCTGTGGCGCAATGGATAGCGCATTGGACTTCTAGACTGCCAGATGAGGCCATTCAAAGGTTGTGGGTTCGAGTCCCACCAGAGTCTTGCTTTTTGGCATTTTGTTAAGCCCGTACTGCGCAGTGTTGCTCTCGGACAGCAGAAACCATTTTGAGGCCTCCTGTTCTCAACGTACATTGATTTAAAAAAAAAATGTCAATCATATTTAAAAGGTAGCAAAACATGCCCAAGATCCAATTCAGTGAGGTATGGCAATCACTGTCTTGCATCAAGTGAAGGCAGCAGGACGTTCGAAGTGTTGATTCATGAATCCTCTAAGCCACCCTCCCCTCGCCTAGCATGCGGGGTGGCGCCGTGGCTTAGTTGGTTAAAGCGCCTGTCTAGTAAACACGAGATCCTGGGTTTAAATCCCAGCGGTGCCTTGGGCGGGGTTCCAGCCCGGCAAGCGCAAGCTTTTCCGAAAGCGACCCGCAAGCAGGGGCAGCGAGTGGTTAATTTTGCTAACCGCCCCGACTCAGTTGTCGGCAAACGCCTTAAAGCTGTCCAGCGCCCAGTCAGCCAACCCCTGGCCTCTTCTCTGGAAGCCTGGATCGTCTGAGTCGCCTTCCCGTAGGGCGAACGTGCTTCCAGGCTAGCCTAGTAAACAGGAGATCCTGCGTTTCGAATCCCAGCGATGCCTTTGGTTGCGCACCACAATACAGCCGAGCTCGTGTTTTACCAAAAAACGGACGGCGTATGGCGACATAGAGGAGCTTGTGGACCGCGGGAGGTTTCTCTTGCAACACTACCCTCTCACCTGCTTTTGGAGGATAGCATCGCAGGCTAACAGGTCCTACCGAGGAGGCGCCGTGGCTTAGCTGGTCAAAGCGCCTGTCTTGTAAACAGGAGATCCTGGGTTCGAATCCCAGCGGTGCCTTTCCACCGGTGGCTGTCTCTGGCCTCGCTGTTGAATGGGGACCCCGGCGACGCTCTGTTTTTGAACCGTGCAAAGACCTGAGGACCTGTCTTTCTGCCCACACAGCGTGCCACTCGGTTGAGCTGGACGGGCACAAATCTTTAAGAAAAGCCCTCAGTGGCCCAGCCTGGCATAAACCATTTTGAGGCCTCCTGTTCTCAACGTACATTGATTTAAAAAAAAAATGTCAATCATATTTAAAAGGTAGCAAAACATGCCCAATATCCAATTCAGTGAGGTATGGCAATCACTGTCTTGCATCAAGTGAAGGCAGCAGGACGTTCGAAGTGTTGATTCATGAATCCTCTAAGCCGCCCTCCCCTCGCCTAGCATGCGGGGTGGCGCCGTGGCTTAGTTGGTTAAAGCGCCTGTCTAGTAAACAGGAGATCCTGGGTTCGAATCCCAGCGGTGCCTTTGGTTGCGCGCCACAATACAGCCGAGCTCGTGCTTTACCAAAAAGCGAACGGGGACACAGAGGAGCTTGTGGACCGCGGGAGGTTTCTCTTGCAACTCTACCCTCTCACCTGCTTTTGGAGGATAGCATCCCAGGCTATCGAGTCTCACCGAGGAGGCGCCGTGGCTTAGTTGGTTAAAGCTCCTCTGTAGTACACAGGAGATCCTAGGTTCGAATCCCAACGGTGCCTGGGGTGGCGCTCCAGTCCAGTAAGCCTGCCTCCGCTGTGCACAGACCTGAGGACCTGTCTTTCTGTGCACGCAACAGGATGTTTGAAGTGTTGATTCATGCATCCTCTGAGTCACTGCCAGATGAGGTCATTCAATGGTTTTGGGTTCAAGTCTCACCAGAGTCGTGGCTTTCTGGTAGCTCTCATACTGTGGAGTTTTGCCCTCAGGCAGTAGAAATTTGTAGACATTTTCTTTTAGCATCCGCCTCTGGATGTTTTAACCCTCTGAGTCACTGTCCCGATAACCCTGCTTGTGGTTTGGCGCCGTGGCTTAGTTGGTTAAAGCACCTGTCTCGTAAACAGGAGATCCTGGGTTCAAATCCCAGCGGTGCCTTGGGCGGGGTTCCAGCCCAGCAAGCGCAATTCTTTCCGAAAGCGACCCGCAAGCAGGGGCAGCGAGTGGTTAATTTTGCTAACCGACCCCGACTCAGTTGTCGGCAAACGCCTTAAAGCTGTCCAGCGCCCAGTCAGCCAACCCCTGGCCTCTTCTCTGGAAGCCTGGATCGTCTGAGTCGCCTTCCCGTAGGGCGAACGTGCTTCCAGGCTAGCCTAGTAAACAGGAGATCCTGCGTTTCGAATCCCAGCGATGCCTTTGGTTGCGCACCACAATACAGCCGAGCTCGTGCTTTACCAAAAAACGGACGGCGAATGGCGACACAGAGGAGCTTGTGGACCGCGGGAGGTTTCGCTTGCAACACTACCCTCTCACCTGCTTTTGGAGGATAGCATCGCAGGCTAACGGGTCCCACCGAGGAGGCGCCGTGGCTTAGCTGGTCAAAGCGCCTGTCTTGTAAACAGGAGATCCTGGGTTCGAATCCCAGCGGTGCCCTTCCACCGGTGGCTGTCTCTGGCCTCGCTGTTGAATGGGGACCCCGGCGACGCTCTGTTTTTGAACCGTGCAAAGACCTGAGGACCTGTCTTTCTGCCCACACAGCGTGGCACTCGGTTGAGCTGGACGGGCACAAATCTTTAAGAAAAGCCCTCAGTGGCCCAGCCTGGCATACCGACGGGCTCTGTGGCGCAATGGATAGCGCATTGGACTTCTAGACTGCCAGATGAGGCCATTCAAAGGTTGTGGGTTCGAGTCCCACCAGAGTCTTGCTTTTTGGCATTTTGTTAAGCCCGTACTGCGCAGTGTTGCTCTCGGACAGCAGAAACCATTTTGAGGCCTCCTGTTCTCAACGTACATTGATTTAAAAAAAAAATGTCAATCATATTTAAAAGGTAGCAAAACATGCCCAAGATCCAATTCAGTGAGGTATGGCAATCACTGTCTTGCATCAAGTGAAGGCAGCAGGACGTTCGAAGTGTTGATTCATGAATCCTCTAAGCCACCCTCCCCTCGCCTAGCATGCGGGGTGGCGCCGTGGCTTAGTTGGTTAAAGCGCCTGTCTAGTAAACACGAGATCCTGGGTTTAAATCCCAGCGGTGCCTTGGGCGGGGTTCCAGCCCAGCAAGCGCAAGCTTTTCCGAAAGCGACCCGCAAGCAGGGGCAGCGAGTGGTTAATTTTGCTAACCGCCCCGACTCAGTTGTCGGCAAACGCCTTAAAGCTGTCCAGCGCCCAGTCAGCCAACCCCTGGCCTCTTCTCTGGAAGCCTGGATCGTCTGAGTCGCCTTCCCGTAGGGCGAACGTGCTTCCAGGCTAGCCTAGTAAACAGGAGATCCTGCGTTTCGAATCCCAGCGATGCCTTTGGTTGCGCACCACAATACAGCCGAGCTCGTGTTTTACCAAAAAACGGACGGCGTATGGCGACATAGAGGAGCTTGTGGACCGCGGGAGGTTTCTCTTGCAACACTACCCTCTCACCTGCTTTTGGAGGATAGCATCGCAGGCTAACGGGTCCTACCGAGGAGGCGCCGTGGCTTAGCTGGTCAAAGCGCCTGTCTTGTAAACAGGAGATCCTGGGTTCGAATCCCAGCGGTGCCTTTCCACCGGTGGCTGTCTCTGGCCTCGCTGTTGAATGGGGACCCCGGCGACGCTCTGTTTTTGAACCGTGCAAAGACCTGAGGACCTGTCTTTCTGCCCACACAGCGTGCCACTCGGTTGAGCTGGACGGGCACAAATCTTTAAGAAAAGCCCTCAGTGGCCCAGCCTGGCATAAACCATTTTGAGGCCTCCTGTTCTCAGCGTACATTGATTTAAAAAAAAAATGTCAATCATATTTAAAAGGTAGCAAAACATGCCCAATATCCAATTCAGTGAGGTATGGCAATCACTGTCTTGCATCAAGTGAAGGCAGCAGGACGTTCGAAGTGTTGATTCATGAATCCTCTAAGCCGCCCTCCCCTCGCCTAGCATGCGGGGTGGCGCCGTGGCTTAGTTGGTTAAAGCGCCTGTCTAGTAAACAGGAGATCCTGGGTTCGAATCCCAGCGGTGCCTTTGGTTGCGTGCCACAATACAGCCGAGCTCGTGCTTTACCAAAAAGCGAACGGGGACACAGAGGAGCTTGTGGACCGCGGGAGGTTTCTCTTGCAACTCTACCCTCTCACCTGCTTTTGGAGGATAGCATCCCAGGCGCTCCAGTCCAGTAAGCCTGCCTCCGCTGTGCACAGACCTGAGGACCTGTCTTTCTGTGCACGCAACAGGATGTTTGAAGTGTTGATTCATGCATCCTCTAAGTCACTGCCAGATGAGGTCATTCAATGGTTTTGGGTTCAAGTCTCACCAGAGTCGTGGCTTTCTGGTAGCTCTCATACTGTGGAGTTTTGCCCTCAGGCAGTAGAAATTTGTAGACATTTTCTTTTAGCATCCGCCTCTGGATGTTTTAACCCTCTGAGTCACTGTCCCGATAACCCTGCTTGTGGTTTGGCGCCGTGGCTTAGTTGGTTAAAGCACCTGTCTCGTAAACAGGAGATCCTGGGTTCAAATCCCAGCGGTGCCTTGGGCGGGGTTCCAGCCCAGCAAGCGCAATTCTTTCTGAAAGCGACCCGCAAGCAGGGGCAGCGAGTGGATAATTTTGCTAACCGCCCCGACTCAGTTGTCGGCAAACGCCTTAAAGCTGTCCAGCGCCCAGTCAGCCAACCCCTGGCCTCTTCTCTGGAAGCCTGGATCGTCTGAGTCGCCTTCCCGTAGGGCGAACGTGCTTCCAGGCTAGTCTAGTAAACAGGAGATCCTGCGTTTCGAAATCCCAGCGATGCCTTTGGTTGCGCACCACAATACAGCCGAGCTCGTGCTTTACCAAAAAACGGACAGCGAATGGCGACACAGAGGAGCTTGTGGACCGCGGGAGGTTTCTCTTGCAACACTACCCTCTCACCTGCTTTTGGAGGATAGCATCGCAGGCTAACGGGTCCCACCGAGGAGGCGCCGTGGCTTAGCTGGTCAAAGCGCCTGTCTTGTAAACAGGAGATCCTGGGTTCGAATCCCAGCGGTGCCTTTCCACCGGTGGCTGTCTCTGGCCTCGCTGTTGAATGGGGACCCCGGCGACGCTCTGTTTTTGAACCGTGCAAAGACCTGAGGACCTGTCTCTCTGCCCACACAGCGTGGCACTCGGTTGAGCTGGACGGGCACAAATCTTTAAGAAAAGCCCTCAGTGGCCCAGCCTGGCATACCGACGGGCTCTGTGGCACAATGGATAGCGCATTGGACTTCTAGACTGCCAGATGAGGCCATTCAAAGGTTGTGGGTTCGAGTCCCACCAGAGTCTTGCTTTTTGGCATTTTGTTAAGCCCGTACTGCGCAGTGTTGCTCTCGGACAGCAGAAACCATTTTGAGGCCTCCTGTTCTCAACGTACATTGATTTAAAAAAAAAATGTCAATCATATTTAAAAGGTAGCAAAACATGCCCAAGATCCAATTCAGTGAGGTATGGCAATCACTGTCTTGCATCAAGTGAAGGCAGCAGGACGTTCGAAGTGTTGATTCATGAATCCTCTAAGCCACCCTCCCCTCGCCTAGCATGCGGGGTGGCGCCGTGGCTTAGTTGGTTAAAGCGCCTGTCTAGTAAACACGAGATCCTGGGTTTAAATCCCAGCGGTGCTTTGGGCGGGGTTCCAGCCCAGCAAGCGCAAGTTTTTCCGAAAGCGACCCGCAAGCAGGGGCAGCGAGTGGTTAATTTTGCTAACCGCCCCGACTCAGTTGTCGGCAAACGCCTTAAAGCTGTCCAGCGCCCAGTCAGCCAACCCCTGGCCTCTTCTCTGGAAGCCTGGATCGTCTGAGTCGCCTTCCCGTAGGGCGAACGTGCTTCCAGGCTAGCCTAGTAAACAGGAGATCCTGCGTTTCGAATCCCAGCGATGCCTTTGGTTGCGCACCACAATACAGCCGAGCTCGTGCTTTACCAAAAAACGGACGGCGAATGGCGACATAGAGGAGCTTGTGGACCGCGGGAGGTTTCTCTTGCAACACTACCCTCTCACCTGCTTTTGGAGGATAGCATCGCAGGCTAACGGGTCCTACCGAGGAGGCGCCGTGGCTTAGCTGGGCAAAGCGCCTGTCTTGTAAACAGGAGATCCTGGGTTCGAATCCCAGCGGTGCCTTTCCACCGGTGGCTGTCTCTGGCCTCGCTGTTGAATGGGGACCCCGGCGACGCTCTGTTTTTGAACCGTGCAAAGACCTGAGGACCTGTCTTTCTGCCCACACAGCGTGGCACTCGGTTGAGCTGGACGGGCACAAATCTTTAAGAAAAGCCCTCAGTGGCCCAGCCTGGCATAAACCATTTTGAGGCCTCCTGTTCTCAGCGTACATTGATTTAAAAAAAAAAATGTCAATCATATTTAAAAGTTAGCAAAACATGCCCAAGATCCAATTCAGTGAGGTATGGCAATCACTGTCTTGCATCAAGTGAAGGCAGCAGGACGTTCGAAGTGTTGATTCATGAATCCTCTAAGCCGCCCTCCCCTCGCCTAGCATGCGGGGTGGCGCCGTGGCTTAGTTGGTTAAAGCGCCTGTCTAGTAAACAGGAGATCCTGGGTTAGAATCCCAGCAGTGCCTTTGGTTGCGCACCACAATACAGCCGAGCTCGTGCTTTACCAAAAAACGGACGGCGAACGGGGACACAGAGGAGCTTGTGGACCGCGGGAGGTTTCTCTTGCAACACTACCCTCTCACCTGCTTTTGGAGGATAGCATCCCAGGCTATCGAGTCTCACCGAGGAGGCGCCGTGGCTTAGTTGGTTAAAGCTCCTCTGTAGTACACAGGAGATCCTAGGTTCGAATCCCAACGGTGCCTGGGGTGGCGCTCCAGTCCAGTAAGCCTGCCTCCGCTGTGCACAGACCTGAGGACCTGTCTTTCTGTGCACGCAACAGGATGTTTGAAGTGTTGATTCATGCATCCTCTGAGTCACTGCCAGATGAGGTCATTCAATGGTTTTGGGTTCAAGTCTCACCAGAGTCGTGGCTTTCTGGTAGCTCTCATACTGTGGAGTTTTGCCCTCAGGCAGTAGAAATTTGTAGACATTTTCTTTTAGCATCCGCCTCTGGATGTTTTAACCCTCTGAGTCACTGTCCCGATAACCCTGCTTGTGGTTTGGCGCCGTGGCTTAGTTGGTTAAAGCACCTGTCTCGTAAACAGGAGATCCTGGGTTCAAATCCCAGCGGTGCCTTGGGCGGGGTTCCAGCCCAGCAAGCGCAATTCTTTCCGAAAGCGACCCGCAAGCAGGGGCAGCGAGTGGTTAATTTTGCTAACCGACCCCGACTCAGTTGTCGGCAAACGCCTTAAAGCTGTCCAGCGCCCAGTCAGCCAACCCCTGGCCTCTTCTCTGGAAGCCTGGATCGTCTGAGTCGCCTTCCCGTAGGGCGAACGTGCTTCCAGGCTAGCCTAGTAAACAGGAGATCCTGCGTTTCGAATCCCAGCGATGCCTTTGGTTGCGCACCACAATACAGCCGAGCTCGTGCTTTACCAAAAAACGGACGGCGAATGGCGACACAGAGGAGCTTGTGGACCGCGGGAGGTTTCGCTTGCAACACTACCCTCTCACCTGCTTTTGGAGGATAGCATCGCAGGCTAACGGGTCCCACCGAGGAGGCGCCGTGGCTTAGCTGGTCAAAGCGCCTGTATTGTAAACAGGAGATCCTGGGTTCGAATCCCAGCGGTGCCCTTCCACCGGTGGCTGTCTCTGGCCTCGCTGTTGAATGGGGACCCCGGCGACGCTCTGTTTTTGAACCGTGCAAAGACCTGAGGACCTGTCTTTCTGCCCACACAGCGTGGCACTCGGTTGAGCTGGACGGGCACAAATCTTTAAGAAAAGCCCTCAGTGGCCCAGCCTGGCATACCGACGGGCTCTGTGGCGTAATGGATAGCGCATTGGACTTCTAGACTGCCAGATGAGGCCATTCAAAGGTTGTGGGTTCGAGTCCCACCAGAGTCTTGCTTTTTGGCATTTTGTTAAGCCCGTACTGCGCAGTGTTGCTCTCGGACAGCAGAAACCATTTTGAGGCCTCCTGTTCTCAACGTACATTGATTTAAAAAAAAAATGTCAATCATATTTAAAAGGTAGCAAAACATGCCCAAGATCCAATTCAGTGAGGTATGGCAATCACTGTCTTGCATCAAGTGAAGGCAGCAGGACGTTCGAAGTGTTGATTCATGAATCCTCTAAGCCACCCTCCCCTCGCCTAGCATGCGGGGTGGCGCCGTGGCTTAGTTGGTTAAAGCGCCTGTCTAGTAAACACGAGATCCTGGGTTTAAATCCCAGCGGTGCCTTGGGCGGGGTTCCAGCCCAGCAAGCGCAAGCTTTTCCGAAAGCGACCCGCAAGCAGGGGCAGCGAGTGGTTAATTTTGCTAACCGCCCCGACTCAGTTGTCGGCAAACGCCTTAAAGCTGTCCAGCGCCCAGTCAGCCAACCCCTGGCCTCTTCTCTGGAAGCCTGGATCGTCTGAGTCGCCTTCCCGTAGGGCGAACGTGCTTCCAGGCTAGCCTAGTAAACAGGAGATCCTGCGTTTCGAATCCCAGCGATGCCTTTGGTTGCGCACCACAATACAGCCGAGCTCGTGCTTTACCAAAAAACGGACGGCGAATGGCGACACAGAGGAGCTTGTGGACCGCGGGAGGTTTCGCTTGCAACACTACCCTCTCACCTGCTTTTGGAGGATAGCATCGCAGGCTAACGGGTCCCACCGAGGAGGCGCCGTGGCTTAGCTGGTCAAAGCGCCTGTCTTGTAAACAGGAGATCCTGGGTTCGAATCCCAGCGGTGCCTTTCCACCGGTGGCTGTCTCTGGCCTCGCTGTTGAATGGGGACCCCGGCGACGCTCTGTTTTTGAACCGTGCAAAGACCTGAGGACCTGTCTTTCTGCCCACACAGCGTGGCACTCGGTTGAGCTGGACGGGCACAAATCTTTAAGAAAAGCCCTCAGTGGCCCAGCCTGGCATACCGACGGGCTCTGTGGCGCAATGGATAGCGCATTGGACTTCTAGACTGCCAGATGAGGCCATTCAAAGGTTGTGGGTTCGAGTCCCACCAGAGTCTTGCTTTTTGGCATTTTGTTAAGCCCGTACTGCGCAGTGTTGCTCTCGGACAGCAGAAACCATTTTGAGGCCTCCTGTTCTCAACGTACATTGATTTAAAAAAAAAATGTCAATCATATTTAAAAGGTAGCAAAACATGCCCAAGATCCAATTCAGTGAGGTATGGCAATCACTGTCTTGCATCAAGTGAAGGCAGCAGGACGTTCGAAGTGTTGATTCATGAATCCTCTAAGCCACCCTCCCCTCGCCTAGCATGCGGGGTGGCGCCGTGGCTTAGTTGGTTAAAGCGCCTGTCTAGTAAACACGAGATCCTGGGTTTAAATCCCAGCGGTGCCTTGGGCGGGGTTCCAGCCCAGCAAGCGCAAGCTTTTCCGAAAGCGACCCGCAAGCAGGGGCAGCGAGTGGTTAATTTTGCTAACCGCCCCGACTCAGTTGTCGGCAAACGCCTTAAAGCTGTCCAGCGCCCAGTCAGCCAACCCCTGGCCTCTTCTCTGGAAGCCTGGATCGTCTGAGTCGCCTTCCCGTAGGGCGAACGTGCTTCCAGGCTAGCCTAGTAAACAGGAGATCCTGCGTTTCGAATCCCAGCGATGCCTTTGGTTGCGCACCACAATACAGCCGAGCTCGTGCTTTACCAAAAAACGGACGGCGAATGGCGACATAGAGGAGCTTGTGGACCGCGGGAGGTTTCTCTTGCAACACTACCCTCTCACCTGCTTTTGGAGGATAGCATCGCAGGCTAACGGGTCCTACCGAGGAGGCGCCGTGGCTTAGCTGGGCAAAGCGCCTGTCTTGTAAACAGGAGATCCTGGGTTCGAATCCCAGCGGTGCCTTTCCACCGGTGGCTGTCTCTGGCCTCGCTGTTGAATGGGGACCCCGGCGACGCTCTGTTTTTGAACCGTGCAAAGACCTGAGGACCTGTCTTTCTGCCCACACAGCGTGGCACTCGGTTGAGCTGGACGGGCACAAATCTTTAAGAAAAGCCCTCAGTGGCCCAGCCTGGCATAAACCATTTTGAGGCCTCCTGTTCTCAGCGTACATTGATTTAAAAAAAAAATGTCAATCATATTTAAAAGTTAGCAAAACATGCCCAAGATCCAATTCAGTGAGGTATGGCAATCACTGTCTTGCATCAAGTGAAGGCAGCAGGACGTTCGAAGTGTTGATTCATGAATCCTCTAAGCCGCCCTCCCCTCGCCTAGCATGCGGGGTGGCGCCGTGGCTTAGTTGGTTAAAGCGCCTGTCTAGTAAACAGGAGATCCTGGGTTAGAATCCCAGCAGTGCCTTTGGTTGCGCACCACAATACAGCCGAGCTCGTGCTTTACCAAAAAACGGACGGCGAACGGGGACACAGAGGAGCTTGTGGACCGCGGGAGGTTTCTCTTGCAACACTACCCTCTCACCTGCTTTTGGAGGATAGCATCCCAGGCTATCGAGTCTCACCGAGGAGGCGCCGTGGCTTAGTTGGTTAAAGCTCCTCTGTAGTACACAGGAGATCCTAGGTTCGAATCCCAACGGTGCCTGGGGTGGCGCTCCAGTCCAGTAAGCCTGCCTCCGCTGTGCACAGACCTGAGGACCTGTCTTTCTGTGCACGCAACAGGATGTTTGAAGTGTTGTTTCATGCATCCTCTGAGTCACTGCCAGATGAGGTCATTCAATGGTTTTGGGTTCAAGTCTCACCAGAGTCGTGGCTTTCTGGTAGCTCTCATACTGTGGAGTTTTGCCCTCAGGCAGTAGAAATTTGTAGACATTTTCTTTTAGCATCCGCCTCTGGATGTTTTAACCCTCTGAGTCACTGTCCCGATAACCCTGCTTGTGGTTTGGCGCCGTGGCTTAGTTGGTTAAAGCACCTGTCTCGTAAACAGGAGATCCTGGGTTCAAATCCCAGCGGTGCCTTGGGCGGGGTTCCAGCCCAGCAAGCGCAATTCTTTCCGAAAGCGACCCGCAAGCAGGGGCAGCGAGTGGTTAATTTTGCTAACCGACCCCGACTCAGTTGTCGGCAAACGCCTTAAAGCTGTCCAGCGCCCAGTCAGCCAACCCCTGGCCTCTTCTCTGGAAGCCTGGATCGTCTGAGTCGCCTTCCCGTAGGGCGAACGTGCTTCCAGGCTAGCCTAGTAAACAGGAGATCCTGCGTTTCGAATCCCAGCGATGCCTTTGGTTGCGCACCACAATACAGCCGAGCTCGTGCTTTACCAAAAAACGGACGGCGAATGGCGACACAGAGGAGCTTGTGGACCGCGGGAGGTTTCGCTTGCAACACTACCCTCTCACCTGCTTTTGGAGGATAGCATCGCAGGCTAACGGGTCCCACCGAGGAGGCGCCGTGGCTTAGCTGGTCAAAGCGCCTGTCTTGTAAACAGGAGATCCTGGGTTCGAATCCCAGCGGTGCCCTTCCACCGGTGGCTGTCTCTGGCCTCGCTGTTGAATGGGGACCCCGGCGACGCTCTGTTTTTGAACCGTGCAAAGACCTGAGGACCTGTCTTTCTGCCCACACAGCGTGGCACTCGGTTGAGCTGGACGGGCACAAATCTTTAAGAAAAGCCCTCAGTGGCCCAGCCTGGCATACCGACGGGCTCTGTGGCGCAATGGATAGCGCATTGGACTTCTAGACTGCCAGATGAGGCCATTCAAAGGTTGTGGGTTCGAGTCCCACCAGAGTCTTGCTTTTTGGCATTTTGTTAAGCCCGTACTGCGCAGTGTTGCTCTCGGACAGCAGAAACCATTTTGAGGCCTCCTGTTCTCAACGTACATTGATTTAAAAAAAAAATGTCAATCATATTTAAAAGGTAGCAAAACATGCCCAAGATCCAATTCAGTGAGGTATGGCAATCACTGTCTTGCATCAAGTGAAGGCAGCAGGACGTTCGAAGTGTTGATTCATGAATCCTCTAAGCCACCCTCCCCTCGCCTAGCATGCGGGGTGGCGCCGTGGCTTAGTTGGTTAAAGCGCCTGTCTAGTAAACACGAGATCCTGGGTTTAAATCCCAGCGGTGCCTTGGGCGGGGTTCCAGCCCAGCAAGCGCAAGCTTTTCCGAAAGCGACCCGCAAGCAGGGGCAGCGAGTGGTTAATTTTGCTAACCGCCCCGACTCAGTTGTCGGCAAACGCCTTAAAGCTGTCCAGCGCCCAGTCAGCCAACCCCTGGCCTCTTCTCTGGAAGCCTGGATCGTCTGAGTCGCCTTCCCGTAGGGCGAACGTGCTTCCAGGCTAGCCTAGTAAACAGGAGATCCTGCGTTTCGAATCCCAGCGATGCCTTTGGTTGCGCACCACAATACAGCCGAGCTCGTGTTTTACCAAAAAACGGACGGCGTATGGCGACATAGAGGAGCTTGTGGACCGCGGGAGGTTTCTCTTGCAACACTACCCTCTCACCTGCTTTTGGAGGATAGCATCGCAGGCTAACAGGTCCTACCGAGGAGGCGCCGTGGCTTAGCTGGTCAAAGCGCCTGTCTTGTAAACAGGAGATCCTGGGTTCGAATCCCAGCGGTGCCTTTCCACCGGTGGCTGTCTCTGGCCTCGCTGTTGAATGGGGACCCCGGCGACGCTCTGTTTTTGAACCGTGCAAAGACCTGAGGACCTGTCTTTCTGCCCACACAGCGTGCCACTCGGTTGAGCTGGACGGGCACAAATCTTTAAGAAAAGCCCTCAGTGGCCCAGCCTGGCATAAACCATTTTGAGGCCTCCTGTTCTCAGCGTACATTGATTTAAAAAAAAAATGTCAATCATATTTAAAAGGTAGCAAAACATGCCCAATATCCAATTCAGTGAGGTATGGCAATCACTGTCTTGCATCAAGTGAAGGCAGCAGGACGTTCGAAGTGTTGATTCATGAATCCTCTAAGCCGCCCTCCCCTCGCCTAGCATGCGGGGTGGCGCCGTGGCTTAGTTGGTTAAAGCGCCTGTCTAGTAAACAGGAGATCCTGGGTTCGAATCCCAGCGGTGCCTTTGGTTGCGTGCCACAATACAGCCGAGCTCGTGCTTTACCAAAAAGCGAACGGGGACACAGAGGAGCTTGTGGACCGCGGGAGGTTTCTCTTGCAACTCTACCCTCTCACCTGCTTTTGGAGGATAGCATCCCAGGCTATCGAGTCTCACCGAGGAGGCGCCGTGGCTTAGTTGGTTAAAGCTCCTCTGTAGTACACAGGAGATCCTAGGTTCGAATCCCAACGGTGCCTGGGGTGGCGCTCCAGTCCAGTAAGCCTGCCTCCGCTGTGCACAGACCTGAGGACCTGTCTTTCTGTGCACGCAACAGGATGTTTGAAGTGTTGATTCATGCATCCTCTAAGTCACTGCCAGATGAGGTCATTCAATGGTTTTGGGTTCAAGTCTCACCAGAGTCGTGGCTTTCTGGTAGCTCTCATACTGTGGAGTTTTGCCCTCAGGCAGTAGAAATTTGTAGACATTTTCTTTTAGCATCCGCCTCTGGATGTTTTAACCCTCTGAGTCACTGTCCCGATAACCCTGCTTGTGGTTTGGCGCCGTGGCTTAGTTGGTTAAAGCACCTGTCTCGTAAACAGGAGATCCTGGGTTCAAATCCCAGCGGTGCCTTGGGCGGGGTTCCAGCCCAGCAAGCGCAATTCTTTCTGAAAGCGACCCGCAAGCAGGGGCAGCGAGTGGATAATTTTGCTAACCGCCCCGACTCAGTTGTCGGCAAACGCCTTAAAGCTGTCCAGCGCCCAGTCAGCCAACCCCTGGCCTCTTCTCTGGAAGCCTGGATCGTCTGAGTCGCCTTCCCGTAGGGCGAACGTGCTTCCAGGCTAGTCTAGTAAACAGGAGATCCTGCGTTTCGAAATCCCAGCGATGCCTTTGGTTGCGCACCACAATACAGCCGAGCTCGTGCTTTACCAAAAAACGGACAGCGAATGGCGACACAGAGGAGCTTGTGGACCGCGGGAGGTTTCTCTTGCAACACTACCCTCTCACCTGCTTTTGGAGGATAGCATCGCAGGCTAACGGGTCCCACCGAGGAGGCGCCGTGGCTTAGCTGGTCAAAGCGCCTGTCTTGTAAACAGGAGATCCTGGGTTCGAATCCCAGCGGTGCCTTTCCACCGGTGGCTGTCTCTGGCCTCGCTGTTGAATGGGGACCCCGGCGACGCTCTGTTTTTGAACCGTGCAAAGACCTGAGGACCTGTCTCTCTGCCCACACAGCGTGGCACTCGGTTGAGCTGGACGGGCACAAATCTTTAAGAAAAGCCCTCAGTGGCCCAGCCTGGCATACCGACGGGCTCTGTGGCACAATGGATAGCGCATTGGACTTCTAGACTGCCAGATGAGGCCATTCAAAGGTTGTGGGTTCGAGTCCCACCAGAGTCTTGCTTTTTGGCATTTTGTTAAGCCCGTACTGCGCAGTGTTGCTCTCGGACAGCAGAAACCATTTTGAGGCCTCCTGTTCTCAACGTACATTGATTTAAAAAAAAAATGTCAATCATATTTAAAAGGTAGCAAAACATGCCCAAGATCCAATTCAGTGAGGTATGGCAATCACTGTCTTGCATCAAGTGAAGGCAGCAGGACGTTCGAAGTGTTGATTCATGAATCCTCTAAGCCACCCTCCCCTCGCCTAGCATGCGGGGTGGCGCCGTGGCTTAGTTGGTTAAAGCGCCTGTCTAGTAAACACGAGATCCTGGGTTTAAATCCCAGCGGTGCTTTGGGCGGGGTTCCAGCCCAGCAAGCGCAAGTTTTTCCGAAAGCGACCCGCAAGCAGGGGCAGCGAGTGGTTAATTTTGCTAACCGCCCCGACTCAGTTGTCGGCAAACGCCTTAAAGCTGTCCAGCGCCCAGTCAGCCAACCCCTGGCCTCTTCTCTGGAAGCCTGGATCGTCTGAGTCGCCTTCCCGTAGGGCGAACGTGCTTCCAGGCTAGCCTAGTAAACAGGAGATCCTGCGTTTCGAATCCCAGCGATGCCTTTGGTTGCGCACCACAATACAGCCGAGCTCGTGCTTTACCAAAAAACGGACGGCGAATGGCGACATAGAGGAGCTTGTGGACCGCGGGAGGTTTCTCTTGCAACACTACCCTCTCACCTGCTTTTGGAGGATAGCATCGCAGGCTAACGGGTCCTACCGAGGAGGCGCCGTGGCTTAGCTGGGCAAAGCGCCTGTCTTGTAAACAGGAGATCCTGGGTTCGAATCCCAGCGGTGCCTTTCCACCGGTGGCTGTCTCTGGCCTCGCTGTTGAATGGGGACCCCGGCGACGCTCTGTTTTTGAACCGTGCAAAGACCTGAGGACCTGTCTTTCTGCCCACACAGCGTGGCACTCGGTTGAGCTGGACGGGCACAAATCTTTAAGAAAAGCCCTCAGTGGCCCAGCCTGGCATAAACCATTTTGAGGCCTCCTGTTCTCAGCGTACATTGATTTAAAAAAAAAAAATGTCAATCATATTTAAAAGTTAGCAAAACATGCCCAAGATCCAATTCAGTGAGGTATGGCAATCACTGTCTTGCATCAAGTGAAGGCAGCAGGACGTTCGAAGTGTTGATTCATGAATCCTCTAAGCCGCCCTCCCCTCGCCTAGCATGCGGGGTGGCGCCGTGGCTTAGTTGGTTAAAGCGCCTGTCTAGTAAACAGGAGATCCTGGGTTAGAATCCCAGCAGTGCCTTTGGTTGCGCACCACAATACAGCCGAGCTCGTGCTTTACCAAAAAACGGACGGCGAACGGGGACACAGAGGAGCTTGTGGACCGCGGGAGGTTTCTCTTGCAACACTACCCTCTCACCTGCTTTTGGAGGATAGCATCCCAGGCTATCGAGTCTCACCGAGGAGGCGCCGTGGCTTAGTTGGTTAAAGCTCCTCTGTAGTACACAGGAGATCCTAGGTTCGAATCCCAACGGTGCCTGGGGTGGCGCTCCAGTCCAGTAAGCCTGCCTCCGCTGTGCACAGACCTGAGGACCTGTCTTTCTGTGCACGCAACAGGATGTTTGAAGTGTTGATTCATGCATCCTCTGAGTCACTGCCAGATGAGGTCATTCAATGGTTTTGGGTTCAAGTCTCACCAGAGTCGTGGCTTTCTGGTAGCTCTCATACTGTGGAGTTTTGCCCTCAGGCAGTAGAAATTTGTAGACATTTTCTTTTAGCATCCGCCTCTGGATGTTTTAACCCTCTGAGTCACTGTCCCGATAACCCTGCTTGTGGTTTGGCGCCGTGGCTTAGTTGGTTAAAGCACCTGTCTCGTAAACAGGAGATCCTGGGTTCAAATCCCAGCGGTGCCTTGGGCGGGGTTCCAGCCCAGCAAGCGCAATTCTTTCCGAAAGCGACCCGCAAGCAGGGGCAGCGAGTGGTTAATTTTGCTAACCGACCCCGACTCAGTTGTCGGCAAACGCCTTAAAGCTGTCCAGCGCCCAGTCAGCCAACCCCTGGCCTCTTCTCTGGAAGCCTGGATCGTCTGAGTCGCCTTCCCGTAGGGCGAACGTGCTTCCAGGCTAGCCTAGTAAACAGGAGATCCTGCGTTTCGAATCCCAGCGATGCCTTTGGTTGCGCACCACAATACAGCCGAGCTCGTGCTTTACCAAAAAACGGACGGCGAATGGCGACACAGAGGAGCTTGTGGACCGCGGGAGGTTTCGCTTGCAACACTACCCTCTCACCTGCTTTTGGAGGATAGCATCGCAGGCTAACGGGTCCCACCGAGGAGGCGCCGTGGCTTAGCTGGTCAAAGCGCCTGTATTGTAAACAGGAGATCCTGGGTTCGAATCCCAGCGGTGCCCTTCCACCGGTGGCTGTCTCTGGCCTCGCTGTTGAATGGGGACCCCGGCGACGCTCTGTTTTTGAACCGTGCAAAGACCTGAGGACCTGTCTTTCTGCCCACACAGCGTGGCACTCGGTTGAGCTGGACGGGCACAAATCTTTAAGAAAAGCCCTCAGTGGCCCAGCCTGGCATACCGACGGGCTCTGTGGCGTAATGGATAGCGCATTGGACTTCTAGACTGCCAGATGAGGCCATTCAAAGGTTGTGGGTTCGAGTCCCACCAGAGTCTTGCTTTTTGGCATTTTGTTAAGCCCGTACTGCGCAGTGTTGCTCTCGGACAGCAGAAACCATTTTGAGGCCTCCTGTTCTCAACGTACATTGATTTAAAAAAAAAATGTCAATCATATTTAAAAGGTAGCAAAACATGCCCAAGATCCAATTCAGTGAGGTATGGCAATCACTGTCTTGCATCAAGTGAAGGCAGCAGGACGTTCGAAGTGTTGATTCATGAATCCTCTAAGCCACCCTCCCCTCGCCTAGCATGCGGGGTGGCGCCGTGGCTTAGTTGGTTAAAGCGCCTGTCTAGTAAACACGAGATCCTGGGTTTAAATCCCAGCGGTGCCTTGGGCGGGGTTCCAGCCCAGCAAGCGCAAGCTTTTCCGAAAGCGACCCGCAAGCAGGGGCAGCGAGTGGTTAATTTTGCTAACCGCCCCGACTCAGTTGTCGGCAAACGCCTTAAAGCTGTCCAGCGCCCAGTCAGCCAACCCCTGGCCTCTTCTCTGGAAGCCTGGATCGTCTGAGTCGCCTTCCCGTAGGGCGAACGTGCTTCCAGGCTAGCCTAGTAAACAGGAGATCCTGCGTTTCGAATCCCAGCGATGCCTTTGGTTGCGCACCACAATACAGCCGAGCTCGTGCTTTACCAAAAAACGGACGGCGAATGGCGACACAGAGGAGCTTGTGGACCGCGGGAGGTTTCGCTTGCAACACTACCCTCTCACCTGCTTTTGGAGGATAGCATCGCAGGCTAACGGGTCCCACCGAGGAGGCGCCGTGGCTTAGCTGGTCAAAGCGCCTGTCTTGTAAACAGGAGATCCTGGGTTCGAATCCCAGCGGTGCCTTTCCACCGGTGGCTGTCTCTGGCCTCGCTGTTGAATGGGGACCCCGGCGACGCTCTGTTTTTGAACCGTGCAAAGACCTGAGGACCTGTCTTTCTGCCCACACAGCGTGGCACTCGGTTGAGCTGGACGGGCACAAATCTTTAAGAAAAGCCCTCAGTGGCCCAGCCTGGCATACCGACGGGCTCTGTGGCGCAATGGATAGCGCATTGGACTTCTAGACTGCCAGATGAGGCCATTCAAAGGTTGTGGGTTCGAGTCCCACCAGAGTCTTGCTTTTTGGCATTTTGTTAAGCCCGTACTGCGCAGTGTTGCTCTCGGACAGCAGAAACCATTTTGAGGCCTCCTGTTCTCAACGTACATTGATTTAAAAAAAAAATGTCAATCATATTTAAAAGGTAGCAAAACATGCCCAAGATCCAATTCAGTGAGGTATGGCAATCACTGTCTTGCATCAAGTGAAGGCAGCAGGACGTTCGAAGTGTTGATTCATGAATCCTCTAAGCCACCCTCCCCTCGCCTAGCATGCGGGGTGGCGCCGTGGCTTAGTTGGTTAAAGCGCCTGTCTAGTAAACACGAGATCCTGGGTTTAAATCCCAGCGGTGCCTTGGGCGGGGTTCCAGCCCAGCAAGCGCAAGCTTTTCCGAAAGCGACCCGCAAGCAGGGGCAGCGAGTGGTTAATTTTGCTAACCGCCCCGACTCAGTTGTCGGCAAACGCCTTAAAGCTGTCCAGCGCCCAGTCAGCCAACCCCTGGCCTCTTCTCTGGAAGCCTGGATCGTCTGAGTCGCCTTCCCGTAGGGCGAACGTGCTTCCAGGCTAGCCTAGTAAACAGGAGATCCTGCGTTTCGAATCCCAGCGATGCCTTTGGTTGCGCACCACAATACAGCCGAGCTCGTGCTTTACCAAAAAACGGACGGCGAATGGCGACACAGAGGAGCTTGTGGACCGCGGGAGGTTTCGCTTGCAACACTACCCTCTCACCTGCTTTTGGAGGATAGCATCGCAGGCTAACGGGTCCCACCAAGGAGGCGCCGTGGCTTAGCTGGTCAAAGCGCCTGTCTTGTAAACAGGAGATCCTGGGTTCGAATCCCAGCGGTGCCCTTCCACCGGTGGCTGTCTCTGGCCTCGCTGTTGAATGGGGACCCCGGCGACGCTCTGTTTTTGAACCGTGCAAAGGCCTGAGGACCTGTCTTTCTGCCCACACAGCGTGGCACTCGGTTGAGCTGGACGGGCACAAATCTTTAAGAAAAGCCCTCAGTGGCCCAGCCTGGCATAAACCATTTTGAGGCCTCCTGTTCTCAGCGTACATTGATTTAAAAAAAAAATGTCAATCATATTTAAAAGGTAGCAAAACATGCCCAATATCCAATTCAGTGAGGTATGGCAATCACTGTCTTGCATCAAGTGAAGGCAGCAGGACGTTCGAAGTGTTGATTCATGAATCCTCTAAGCCGCCCTCCCCTCGCCTAGCATGCGGGGTGGCGCCGTGGCTTAGTTGGTTAAAGCGCCTGTCTAGTAAACAGGAGATCCTGGGTTCGAATCCCAGCGGTGCCTTTGGTTGCGTGCCACAATACAGCCGAGCTCGTGCTTTACCAAAAAGCGAACGGGGACACAGAGGAGCTTGTGGACCGCGGGAGGTTTCTCTTGCAACTCTACCCTCTCACCTGCTTTTGGAGGATAGCATCCCAGGCTATCGAGTCTCACCGAGGAGGCGCCGTGGCTTAGTTGGTTAAAGCTCCTCTGTAGTACACAGGAGATCCTAGGTTCGAATCCCAACGGTGCCTGGGGTGGCGCTCCAGTCCAGTAAGCCTGCCTCCGCTGTGCACAGACCTGAGGACCTGTCTTTCTGTGCACGCAACAGGATGTTTGAAGTGTTGATTCATGCATCCTCTAAGTCACTGCCAGATGAGGTCATTCAATGGTTTTGGGTTCAAGTCTCACCAGAGTCGTGGCTTTCTGGTAGCTCTCATACTGTGGAGTTTTGCCCTCAGGCAGTAGAAATTTGTAGACATTTTCTTTTAGCATCCGCCTCTGGATGTTTTAACCCTCTGAGTCACTGTCCCGATAACCCTGCTTGTGGTTTGGCGCCGTGGCTTAGTTGGTTAAAGCACCTGTCTCGTAAACAGGAGATCCTGGGTTCAAATCCCAGCGGTGCCTTGGGCGGGGTTCCAGCCCAGCAAGCGCAATTCTTTCTGAAAGCGACCCGCAAGCAGGGGCAGCGAGTGGATAATTTTGCTAACCGCCCCGACTCAGTTGTCGGCAAACGCCTTAAAGCTGTCCAGCGCCCAGTCAGCCAACCCCTGGCCTCTTCTCTGGAAGCCTGGATCGTCTGAGTCGCCTTCCCGTAGGGCGAACGTGCTTCCAGGCTAGTCTAGTAAACAGGAGATCCTGCGTTTCGAAATCCCAGCGATGCCTTTGGTTGCGCACCACAATACAGCCGAGCTCGTGCTTTACCAAAAAACGGACAGCGAATGGCGACACAGAGGAGCTTGTGGACCGCGGGAGGTTTCTCTTGCAACACTACCCTCTCACCTGCTTTTGGAGGATAGCATCGCAGGCTAACGGGTCCCACCGAGGAGGCGCCGTGGCTTAGCTGGTCAAAGCGCCTGTCTTGTAAACAGGAGATCCTGGGTTCGAATCCCAGCGGTGCCTTTCCACCGGTGGCTGTCTCTGGCCTCGCTGTTGAATGGGGACCCCGGCGACGCTCTGTTTTTGAACCGTGCAAAGACCTGAGGACCTGTCTCTCTGCCCACACAGCGTGGCACTCGGTTGAGCTGGACGGGCACAAATCTTTAAGAAAAGCCCTCAGTGGCCCAGCCTGGCATACCGACGGGCTCTGTGGCACAATGGATAGCGCATTGGACTTCTAGACTGCCAGATGAGGCCATTCAAAGGTTGTGGGTTCGAGTCCCACCAGAGTCTTGCTTTTTGGCATTTTGTTAAGCCCGTACTGCGCAGTGTTGCTCTCGGACAGCAGAAACCATTTTGAGGCCTCCTGTTCTCAACGTACATTGATTTAAAAAAAAAATGTCAATCATATTTAAAAGGTAGCAAAACATGCCCAAGATCCAATTCAGTGAGGTATGGCAATCACTGTCTTGCATCAAGTGAAGGCAGCAGGACGTTCGAAGTGTTGATTCATGAATCCTCTAAGCCACCCTCCCCTCGCCTAGCATGCGGGGTGGCGCCGTGGCTTAGTTGGTTAAAGCGCCTGTCTAGTAAACACGAGATCCTGGGTTTAAATCCCAGCGGTGCTTTGGGCGGGGTTCCAGCCCAGCAAGCGCAAGTTTTTCCGAAAGCGACCCGCAAGCAGGGGCAGCGAGTGGTTAATTTTGCTAACCGCCCCGACTCAGTTGTCGGCAAACGCCTTAAAGCTGTCCAGCGCCCAGTCAGCCAACCCCTGGCCTCTTCTCTGGAAGCCTGGATCGTCTGAGTCGCCTTCCCGTAGGGCGAACGTGCTTCCAGGCTAGCCTAGTAAACAGGAGATCCTGCGTTTCGAATCCCAGCGATGCCTTTGGTTGCGCACCACAATACAGCCGAGCTCGTGCTTTACCAAAAAACGGACGGCGAATGGCGACATAGAGGAGCTTGTGGACCGCGGGAGGTTTCTCTTGCAACACTACCCTCTCACCTGCTTTTGGAGGATAGCATCGCAGGCTAACGGGTCCTACCGAGGAGGCGCCGTGGCTTAGCTGGGCAAAGCGCCTGTCTTGTAAACAGGAGATCCTGGGTTCGAATCCCAGCGGTGCCTTTCCACCGGTGGCTGTCTCTGGCCTCGCTGTTGAATGGGGACCCCGGCGACGCTCTGTTTTTGAACCGTGCAAAGACCTGAGGACCTGTCTTTCTGCCCACACAGCGTGGCACTCGGTTGAGCTGGACGGGCACAAATCTTTAAGAAAAGCCCTCAGTGGCCCAGCCTGGCATAAACCATTTTGAGGCCTCCTGTTCTCAGCGTACATTGATTTAAAAAAAAAAAATGTCAATCATATTTAAAAGTTAGCAAAACATGCCCAAGATCCAATTCAGTGAGGTATGGCAATCACTGTCTTGCATCAAGTGAAGGCAGCAGGACGTTCGAAGTGTTGATTCATGAATCCTCTAAGCCGCCCTCCCCTCGCCTAGCATGCGGGGTGGCGCCGTGGCTTAGTTGGTTAAAGCGCCTGTCTAGTAAACAGGAGATCCTGGGTTAGAATCCCAGCAGTGCCTTTGGTTGCGCACCACAATACAGCCGAGCTCGTGCTTTACCAAAAAACGGACGGCGAACGGGGACACAGAGGAGCTTGTGGACCGCGGGAGGTTTCTCTTGCAACACTACCCTCTCACCTGCTTTTGGAGGATAGCATCCCAGGCTATCGAGTCTCACCGAGGAGGCGCCGTGGCTTAGTTGGTTAAAGCTCCTCTGTAGTACACAGGAGATCCTAGGTTCGAATCCCAACGGTGCCTGGGGTGGCGCTCCAGTCCAGTAAGCCTGCCTCCGCTGTGCACAGACCTGAGGACCTGTCTTTCTGTGCACGCAACAGGATGTTTGAAGTGTTGATTCATGCATCCTCTGAGTCACTGCCAGATGAGGTCATTCAATGGTTTTGGGTTCAAGTCTCACCAGAGTCGTGGCTTTCTGGTAGCTCTCATACTGTGGAGTTTTGCCCTCAGGCAGTAGAAATTTGTAGACATTTTCTTTTAGCATCCGCCTCTGGATGTTTTAACCCTCTGAGTCACTGTCCCGATAACCCTGCTTGTGGTTTGGCGCCGTGGCTTAGTTGGTTAAAGCACCTGTCTCGTAAACAGGAGATCCTGGGTTCAAATCCCAGCGGTGCCTTGGGCGGGGTTCCAGCCCAGCAAGCGCAATTCTTTCCGAAAGCGACCCGCAAGCAGGGGCAGCGAGTGGTTAATTTTGCTAACCGACCCCGACTCAGTTGTCGGCAAACGCCTTAAAGCTGTCCAGCGCCCAGTCAGCCAACCCCTGGCCTCTTCTCTGGAAGCCTGGATCGTCTGAGTCGCCTTCCCGTAGGGCGAACGTGCTTCCAGGCTAGCCTAGTAAACAGGAGATCCTGCGTTTCGAATCCCAGCGATGCCTTTGGTTGCGCACCACAATACAGCCAAGCTCGTGCTTTACCAAAAAACGGACGGCGAATGGCGACACAGAGGAGCTTGTGGACCGCGGGAGGTTTCTCTTGCAACACTACCCTCTCACCTGCTTTTGGAGGATAGCATCGCAGGCTAACGGGTCCCACCGAGGAGGCGCCGTGGCTTAGCTGGTCAAAGCGCCTGTCTTGTAAACAGGAGATCCTGGGTTCGAATCCCAGCGGTGCCTTTGGTTGCGCGCCGAGCTCGTGCTTTACCCAAAAACGGACGGTGACACAGAGGAGCTCGAGGACAGCGGGTGGTATCACTTGCTGCACTACCCTCTCACCTGCTTTTGGAGGATAGCATCCCAGGCTATCGAGTCCCACTGAGGAGGCGCCGTGGCTTAGTTGGTTAAAGCTCCTCTCTAGTACACAGGAGATCCTGGGTTCGAATCCCAACGGTGCCTTGGGTGGCGCTCCAGTCCCGTAAGCGTGCCTCCACTGTGCACAGACCTGAGGACCTGTCTTTCTGCCCACGCAACAGGATGTTTGAAGTGTTGATTCATGCATCCTCTAAGTCACTGCCAGATGAGGCCATTCAAAGGTTGTGGGTTCAAGTCCCACCAGAGTCATGGCTTTCTGGTAACTCTCATAATGTGGAGTTTTGCCCTCAGGCAGTAGAAATTTGTAGACATTTTCTTTTAGCCCTCGCTTATGGCCATACCCCACCTGAGGCGCTAGAGAGCGACAGGAAGTGAGTGGCTGCAGTAGGAAGAGATAGGCTCTTCCACGGTGCTTGTTGTTTTTTTTATATTACGACTTTATTTTGTGCTTTGAGGAGTTTTTTTTTTGTTTGTTTATTTTTTGAAGAAGTTTATTAAATGGCGGATTTACTGGAAAAAAGAAAAGGACTGCTATCACGGAAAGAGAAGGAGGTCGGAGATGAAGAAATGAATCCAAATACAGTTGAAGGGAATATACAAGAAGAAAATACTGGGGAAAATACTGATGAAACTTGGGCTATGGTTGTTTCAAGGAGAAAACAGCAAGCAAAAACAATGGAACTAGAAGGAAAGAGAGATCTGCAAACAAACAAAGTTGCTGAACTTACAAAAGGAGGTGAGCAAAATCAGTCTTTTAACAATCAACGTCAACAAATGATAAACAGATTAATTAAAAAAACACAATATCAAAGAGAATACAAGAAAGAAGCTACAGTTACATTAAATGTGATGGACACCGAGAGCACAACAATTATAATGATAATTAAAGCAGTAGAAGATAAAGTGGGAATTGGCAAACTTATTGGGCTTCGAAGGAAAACAAACAATGACTTTGAAATGACAATGGAAAATGAGATGGACTGTGAAGTGATGTTGGATGGAATTGTGATAAATGGTCAGAAATGTGAAATCAGAAAATTGTGTGCAACTGAAAGAATGGTCTCCTTTTTAAATTTGCCCAGTTACATAGAGGATGAGGAAATCATTCAAAAATTGAACAGTTGGGGTGTAACTCCCATTCTTCCTGTGAGAAGGAGATATCACCCAGGAACAACAGTGGCAGACGGAACATGCTTTTTGAGAGTAAAGTTCCCAAAGGAGGTGGCATCTTTACCATACACAACAAAATTTATGACTGAGGAAGGAGTTCAGTATTTCAGAGTGATCCACGATAATCAACGGAAAACATGCAGGATCTGCACAAGTACTGAGCATGAGCTAAAGGACTGCCCTCAATTTCTCTGCAGGAATTGCCTGGAGCAGGGGCATTATGCGCGGGACTGTACAGCTCCGTGGTGCCAAGGCTGCAACAGGGCAATGATAAGGTGCAGATGTGAGACGGACGATGAGGAAAATAAAGAAATGGATATGGAGATACAGGAAGAGATGGGAGGCACTCAAACTGAAACATCAAATCAAATATTAGAACAGACTGAAGGAGGAGATGACAAACAAACTCATGTAGAAGAGGAGGAGTATAACCTAGAGGAGAATGCAGTAAGGAGTGGGACTAAAGCATGTGAAATGGAGATGGACAAGGAGCCTGAGGAGAACAATAAGGTGGACTACCAAAAGACACATGGAAAAGAGAGAACTGATGACAATGAAACAAAACCGCAGTATGAGGTAAGAGAAACAGGAAATGGGGAGAAGAGCATTGAAACAGAAGTCAAGATAAAGGAAAGACTGAACAAAGGTTTAAAAACAAGAGTAAAAAGTGTTATAGACATTGAAAAGGTACTTAAGAAACAGAAAATAAGAAGAGAAGAGCGTAATGAAATGATGGAAAAGAGAAGAGCTGAAATGAGTGGTTCCACATTTGTAGCTTCGGGAGAAACTGAATTAGATTGATGAGTAGTTGTTTGTACACTCAACTCTTTCTTTTAATGAGTTCTTTATGGATTGCATCTCTGAATGCAAGAGGACTATCGAAACCTGAGAAATTTCAGAGATTGGTGTATTTGATTAAGGACTGTGATGTGTTATGTTTACAAGAAACTTTCTGGAATCAAGAGGTTGTGGAAGGTATGAAAAAGATCTGGGACGGAGAAATTTACTTTAACAATGATCAGAGTAAAAAAAGGGGAGTTGCGATACTAATTAGAAGGGGTGTGAGTAAAGAAATAAATGAAATATATTCTGACAAGAAGGGGAGAATAATGGCAGTAAAATTAATAAAGATGGATAAAGAAATAATAATATGTAACATACATGCACCAAACGAAGAGGGACAAAAGATAATTTTTTATAGGAATTTGAATGTATTAATTGAAGGATGGCAAAATGTTTTTTGTTGGGTGATTTTAATACTGTATTAGAAAGAGTAGATGTTAGTGATTGTATGGTGTTTAGGAGGGATGGAGGAAGAAATGAATTATTTGAACTGATTAAAAAATATAACTTAATAGATGTTTGGAGAAAAAGAAATAGAGCTAAAAGGGAATTTTCAAGACAACAAATAGTAAACAAAGTTTTAAAGCAAAGCAGAATTGATTTGTTGTTGAGCGGTAAAGAGATAGAAAACTACGTTATGAAAATTTATTATAAGCCATACAGTGAAAGTGATCATGATTTTTTGCATGTAAGAATTGACTTAAGTAATGTGGAGAGGGGTCCTGGAGTTTGGCTATTAAGTCTTTGGTTCTTTTAATTGTGATGATTTGGCTCACATTTAACAAAAACCCACCAATTCACAACAAATCTCAACAAATTAGAATATGGTGACATGTAAATCAGCTAATAAACTCAAAACACCCACAAAGGTTTCCTGAGCCTTCAAAACGATCTCTCAGTTTGGTTCATTAGGCTACACAATCATGGGGAACACTGCTGATCTGATAGTTGTCCAGAAGACAATCATTGACACCCTTCACAAGGAGGGCAAGCCACAAACATTCATTGCCAAAAGAGCTGGCTGTTCACAGAGTGCTGTATCCAAGCATGTTCACAGAAAGTTGAGTGGAAGGAAAAAGTGTAGAAGAAAAAGATGAACAACCAACCGAGAGAGCACCAGCCTTGAGAGGCTTGTCAAGCAAAATCGATTCAAGAACCCACTGTGTTTTTTGAATCACACGTCAAACTCTGCCTTCATCATTTTCAGCACTTCCACAGACTTTTCAACTGGAAATGGGGCCACTGGTTTCTCAGCTGAAAAACTTTGGGAAACTGGGAGATGAGTGAAGTCCTGCTTTCGCACCTGTCCCACAAGCAGTGCAAGTTTCACCTTAAATGCTATTGAGTCATTTTGTCATTGCTCGGAATTTTCTAGCTGCCTCGCGCATCACCTGTTCGATTGTGATGACACAGTATGTTAAATGTACCAATCTGTAGGTGAATTTAACAAATAATTAGGCTATATGATAATAACTGAGGGAAATTTTTGTTAGATTAGATTAAGCCAACCTTTATAATCAAATACCGATATGATAAAAGTAAAACATATATTTACAACTTCTAATTTTCATTTTTCATTTTCAAAATATGTCTCTGGCATTGTTCAGAGGGCCGGTCCAAATGTGGGGGTGGGCCGCATTCGGCCCGCGGGCCTTAGTTTGGGGACCCCTGCTATAAACCATTACTGTTCATTTGATTGGAGAGAATACAGCTCCGCTCCTCTTTTGTCAATGACTGTGTCACACCCTCCACCAAACACAACACACTACACCACACCCAGCATTTAGGACGCTAAAGGGGCCTCCTGTATCCACCAACCAGCCAAATAATTTGGCGGCCCTAGAATTTATTTCTGGTCCCTAGTGCTTCCTCGTAAGTGGGAAGAAAACTTTTACTAGAGTGAGTGTTTAAGAGAGAAATCTGAGACTTAAATCTGCACAAGAGTCATTCAGAAGCTTCAATTGAAGATCAAAGATTTCAAACATTCTTTTTTATGCTAATGACTCTGTCATTGTGACATCATACTGTGTATTTCAATCTGGCAGTGTGTTCTTCATGAGCAGTAGTAATTTGTCTCGGACACCACAAATTGAACTCATTACTAGGCCCCCTTGCATTGCTATAGTGCACTAAATGCTGGATGTGGTGTAGTGTGTTGTGGTTGACGGGGGGTGTGACAGTGATTAATAAAATTGCTCCAATACTTGAACACGCTGATGTCACAATACTGTGCTGGGAGGAACGACGGAGACGTAGATCAAAGGAACAGAGTTTATTATAGTCCAAAGACACAGGGTAATCCACACAAGGAAATAGGGAAGACAGATGTATTTGGACAATAGAGACCCAACAGAGACAGAATGCACAGACTTTGATTCTAATATATGGGGTAACTGGGGAACACGGGTGCATAGAATGACTAACTGGACTAAAGGAAAGGAACGCAACCAAAAAAGGGCACACAGAAACAAAAACAGGTCCATATTCCTGGCATATCGTCCCCCTTCTGGAAGGCGCATCCTTGCACTGATGGAACAACAGAAGGAGAAGAATGGACATCCAGGAGGAGGATGACGAACAGAGTCCAAGGTGGAGATGACGGAGGGAGGAGCCTGTCTCTGTATGTCCTCGTGTCTCCTTCCCTTTCTCAGGGAACAAGGGTTGTAGTTATAATCCGAAACGGTGATGTTAAAAATGCTAACAATGTCCTTTATTGTGCTTCAACCAAAAAACTGCACTTCCTGTGAGATCTCTTTTCAATTCATGATATACAAATGTGAAGTTCTTACACTGTAGACAGAGCAAACGCATTGTCCATAATCCATATTATTCCTTGCGCTTTTGTGCATTACCGAGTCAACTAGCTATATTGTGTTGGGCTGAGCTTAAAGTGTACAATGGACAAAACATAATGAGAAACATAATTAGAATGTTCCATTCTATACATTTAGTTTGAAACTCTTTCTACACTAAGGGGATCTGTTAGGCTTCTCTCGATTGTGAATTTTCATATGCCTGTCAAGGCTTCCTTTTTGACTGAAACAGTTTCCACACTGTTTGCATGTGTGAGGCCTCTCTCCAGTATGAACTAACATGTGCTTGTTAAGGGCTCCTTTTTCATTAAAACTCTTTCCACACTGTTGGCATGAGTAAGGCTTCTCTCCAGTGTGGACTCTCATGTGAATGTTAAGGCTTCCTTTTAGTTTAAAACTCTTTCCACACCATTGGCAGGTAAAAGGGCTCTCCATGGTGTGAATTTTCTGGTGGACTTCAAGGTTTCCACTTTGATTGAAACACTTTCCACACTGTTTGCAGGTGTAAGGCTTCTCTCCAGTGTGAATTCTCATGTGTGTGTTAAGGTGTGCTTTTTGAGTGAAACTCTTTCCACACTGTTGGCAGGTAAAAGGGTTCTCTCCAGTGTGAATTCTCATGTGTGTGTTAAGGTGTGCTTTTTGAGTGAAACTCTTTCCACCCTGTTGGCAGGTGTACGGCTTCTCTCCAGTGTGAATACTCATATGTGTTTTAAGGCTTCCTTTTTGAGTGAAATTGTTTCCACACTGAACGCAAGAAAAATAGCTCCTAGTTCCTGTATTTTGACCTCTTTTTTGTTTATAAGTCTTTTCAGACTGTAAGGAACAAAAAACCTGATCTTTCTCTTCAGATTCATTCAGATCTTCTCTCTCCTCTTTCAGCGTTGTTAGGTCTAAGGTGGAAAAAAAGGAATACAAGTTAACCCCAGTTTAGTGGCACAAAACAATTAACATCAAAAGATGTAGATATGTAATGCACGTATGTTAGATCCTATACCACGGTGTCCAAACCTGATCCTGCTCAGCCAGTACCCTACAGAGTTTAGGCTGGCCATTATACAATTAATAATAAAAAAAAATCTAGAAAATTTAATGACAGAGTTTAGGATCTATATATATATATCTATAGACTGATCTCAATGTTTCTGTACCATTTTTGTCTCCTAGGGAATAAAATGCAACAAATTTAGAGAGTTTATTTATTTAATTTAAATCACCTTTAAAACAACAAGTGTTTACTAAAGTGCTGTACAAGCATACTAAATTTAAAACAATAAACACATACAGTGGTGTGGAAAAGTGTTGGCCCCCTTCCTGATTTTATTTATTTATTTATTTTTTCATGTGTCAGACTTTAATGTTTCAGATCATCAAACAAATTTAGATATTAATCAAAGATAACACAACATACAGTTTTGGATGAAGTTTTTTATCATGAAGGGAAATCCAAACCCACATGGCCCTGTGTGAAAAAGTGTTTGCCCCCTAAACTTAATAACTGTTTGGGCCACCCTTAGCAGCAACAACTGCAATCAATCAGTCCCTCGTCAGAGTATTTTCCCAAAAGTCTTGGGGATCATCAAGACGTGTTCTGGCAAAACTGAGACAAGCCTTTATGTTCTTTTTGCTCAGCAGTGGTTTTTGTCTTGGACCTCTGCCATGCAGGCCATTTTTGCCCAGTCTCTTTCATGCAGTTGTGCAGTTGATTTTGTTGTGGGGTCTTTTGAGACCTCTTGGATGAGTCATCGCTGCGCTCTTGGGGTAATTTTGGTCGGCTGGCCACTCCTGGGAAGGTTCAACACTGTTCCATGTTTTCGCCATTTGTGGATAATGTCTCGCTGGAGTCCCAAGGCAGCGTCGTATTTATGATTTGTTGATTGTGAACAGGTGTGGCAGTATTCAGGCCTGGGTGTAGCTAGAGAAACTGAACTCAGGTGTGATAAAACACAGTTATGTTTTCAACACTTTTCCACACAGGGACATGTGGGATTGGATTTTGTTTTCCCTTCATTAAAAGAACAACACTTTTTCACACCACTGTAAAACAGACAAGAGTCCAACACAATCATAAAAACTTAACACTCATACTGTGTTAAAAGCCAAAGTGTAAAGATGAGTTTTAAGACTAGGTTCCCCCAGTTTTTAACCTTGTGGCGGGAACAACCAAAAGTAAATGCTCGGTGGATCTAAATGCTCTTGTTGGAGTGTATAGCTGTATTAAGTCAGAATATGCTAGTCCATTTAGTGATTTAAACACTAAAACTAAAATCGATTAAAATCAATTCTAAAATGAACAGGAAGCCAATGGAGAGGTGCCAGAATTGGTGTAATATGTTCTCGTTTGTGTGTTCCTGTCAACTTACGAGCAGCAGCATTCTGTACCAACTGCAAATGTGTGAGAGAAGCCTGGTTAATACCTAAACATATGTATAACTCTTTCAAAGTCACTAAAAGATAGAAAAGACTTCACTTTGAATAATTGCCTCAACTGGAAACAACTAGCTTTAATTACTGAATTAACCTTTTTATCCAGTTTTCACTCCATAATAACACCCACATTTTTTACATTGGGCTTCACATATAATCTTAAAATACCAAGATCCAACTGAGAAGAGTCACAAGCACCCCTAGATCCAAATACCACAACTTTTCTTTTCTTCATTAAACTTTAAAACATTTTTAGAGCCAACCAGGTTTAATGTCTTCAAGACAGTCCAACAATGGTGCTTACGACTTTTTATCTTTCTATTTCAAAGGCAGATAAAGCTGAGAATCATCTGCATAAAAATGAAACGAGATGCCAGACTTCCTACAGATGGACCCTAGGGGAAGCAAATATATAGAGAACAAAATAGGCCCAAGAATGGAACCTTGAAAACACTTTTTTTTTCTTTCTCTCTCTCTGTTTTGGCCTTCCATCCACACTGAGACGGCATTTTTATCAAGGAAAACTAATGTCATTAAATTGTTTACTCCAATTTTCCTGTTTTTATGCTAAAAGTGGCATTTTGCTAGTGAAAAGTACTTGCTTTATTTTACTTAAAGTCGGGATAGAATTAAATGAATGCCAAAGCTCAGCATTTTGTTTGTGTACCCCCTCCATCAGTTTGAGAACCATTGGTTTATACTATATTAATATTATTAAAATTATTTTCCTCT